>NC_067399.1:11877739-12157739 GCF_016432865.1 Antechinus flavipes | reverse complement strand
ATATACACATGCACATCTATATGTATAAATACATGCTCACATATAGTGTGTCTATGTATAATGAATAAATGTATCTGAGTCTATGTAAATATGTATATTAATATTTATATAAAAGTATATGGATCTATTTCTAATCATGTTTTCATGAATGTGTATGTATATTCATACACATATATTAATATATATGCAAATATATTGAAACACTATAAAAGGTTTCTTAAAAACTCAAAATTTAGTGTTGAGCTATAAAAATCATTCAAGTTATATCTGTTAATTTGAGATTATTATTAAAGCTTAATTTGGGGGAAATTACTGGAAAAACATGCATTTGTGTATGTATGATCATACATATCATATAAATACATAGAGAAAGAGAGAGAGAAAAAGGGAGGGGATGAGAGAGAAAACAAGAAAGACAGAAAAAGACAGAGAGAAAAAAAGAGGCAGAGAGAGAAAGAAAGAGAGAGACAAGAGACAGGGAGACAGAGAGAAATAGGGTAAGAGATAGGGAAACAGAGACTGGAGGCAGTGAGACAGAGACAGAGGCAGAAAGAGACTGAGAAAGAGAGACAGAAAGATAGAGGCAAGAAAGAAGAGTATTTAAACGAGAGAGAAGGCGCTGGCATTTCTGGGGAAGGGGTCTGTGAATAGAGGAGGACTGGGCCTAGAGTGAAGAAGGACCTGGATTCAAATTGAGCCTCACACCTTCACTAGCTGCACGACCGGGGGCAATTCACTTAACCACGGTCTGCAGCAGTTCTAAAATGATGACCATAGTAGTGGGTAGCGGGGAGACCTTCCAGAGTTGCCGCGTGGGTGGAGTGAAATCATATCTGTCAAGTGCTTAGCAGTCCCTGACACACAGTAGGCACGTTATGTTTACTTCCTTTCTTCTCCACTAAAAGCTGGTGTTTTGAAGGAAGATAAAGTTTTCTGAGGCAGTTAAAGAGGGCGTGAATTTGGGGCCCGGAAGAGAACCCACAAATCACACAGTATTTGTGCCCCATTTTTCTGGGTGTAGAGGAGGGTGAAAAAGTGAGCGCGTGTCTGCCCTCAGGGAGATTACATTCTAAGGGAGGAAAACCAAAGGCCTGTAGTCACGTCTTTAAGCTAAAAGAGAACAGGGGCTCCCGGGCTAGGCCCAAGAGAAGCTCGATTACGCCGCAGCCTGGGTAGGGACGCTCGGCGCCTCCTCTCCCCTCTCCCCTCTCCCCTTCCCGGGCTCCGCGCTCCCGTGTTTGTTTCCTCCGCGGCCCTGCGTCTTTATCTCCTTCGCGTAGCGAGACTAAGTGTCAGCCCGCTCTTGGCCGTCCCCGAGAAGCCGCGTGATCGCGCATTAAGCAGCGCGGTCTAAGAGCCCTCTGGAGTTTTCTTCAAGTATATTACTTTGAAATTAGAGATGGGGAAAATTTTTCCCTGTTGAAGCTGGACAGAAAACAGCTGCGCTCATTAAAAGAGGAGGAACTGCTAAGCAGTTATATAATTAACACTCTGTAATTAACATAGAATTTTAATAGTAGAGCTAATGTGGAGTTGGGGTGGGTGTGCTGGGGAATGCTAATGCTGTTTGCTGGGAGCTGCCCTTTCTGCTCTCGCCTTTTCTTTCTCATTCCCTGTAATCCTCAGGGATGGAGCTGTTTCGGGGATCCGGGGGTGCCCCTTGAGAGCCTGCTTATCATCCACGTGGGCGAGAGGGAACCTTCTCCATCATCCTCCATCATCCATCGCTCGACTCCCGTCCTCTTTCTGGACATGGCTTGAGGGTGGGTCCATCAACACTCTGCCTGGGTGTCCAAATTGCAGTAGAGGGAACAGGAAAAGTGAATTTAGGAAAAAAAAAAAAAAACCTGTTTGAATTGTGGGTCGTCACCTTTTTGTGCTTTCCTACTAAAAGAGCATTAAATAATAATATTTTAAGATAGACATGATTGTATATTTTCTTATTTGTTTTTCGGGGAACTCTTAGAAAGTAGATACTATTATCATTATTTTTTTTTAAATTAAGAAAAAGGAGCCTAAAAAAGATTAATTGCCCCATCTGTAGTCAAACAGTTGGTTCTGAGGCAGCCCTGGAACTCAAGTCTTGCTGACTATTTTATGCACAGCACTATCTGGCTGCCAAGTGTTCAACCACATGACCCTAAAGATTGTTCCTGCTCAAAAACAAAAACAAACAACAACAAAACAAAACAAAAAAATCAAAAGAAACAACAAAATGGAAAAAAAAATTGAGATTGGGAAGTCTCACTATCTTTGGAGGCTGAAGAGGTCTTATAGAAGTGATCGCTCCATTTGACAGAAATTTAGCGTTAGAGGGCAGATCTGGCAAAGGATTTGGACTTTTATGTCTTGTTTTCTTAGAGTCCAGTTGCCTAACCCTAGATAGCTCTGATTTTCACAGCATAACTCTACCATTAGCAATCAGCTTGAATAAAGCTGTCTTCAAGTCCTGATTTTGGCACAGAGTAGCTGTGTGATCATGGACAGATCATTTAATTTATCATTGCCCTGAGCAACTCTATATTCTGATAAATTATAGAAAAAAATTCCAATGTATTTCACTGGAGAAGTTTTCATAGCAAACATTTCCACTAATTTTCCTTCCCCTTCCTCTAAACTTTAATACACACACACACACACACACACACACACACACACACACACATATATATATTGCAAGGATAGAAAAATGGCAACAAAAAAAGAGATTGATTTTGGTCTTGAAGTCTGAATGATTGGGATTCAAAGTCCACTTCAGATATTTGTTATGATCATGACCACTGGCAAATGTTAAAAATAAGGAAACAAAATTAAAGTTAAATTAGTAGAATCTTCTCTCTCCCCTCCTTCCATCCTTTCCCCTCCCTCCCCCTCTCCCCCTTTGAAATCCAGTGAAAGCTACAGAGAGGACAGAGATGGGTGATTTTGACAATCCAATTTAATTCAGAAAAATGGTTTTCTCAGCCCATTGGTAGGCCTCCAATCAGAGATACTGGGATCTCAGCGGATTCTGTTGCTTCCCTTCTTCTGAAGGTCACCAACCCCTCAGAGGGCGTGGGAGTGTGATGAATGCTGTGGAGAAGTAGCCCTTTAAAAAATGTCATTTCCCCTTGACCTGTTGGTATACACAATACAGATAACAAACTTAGCAAAGTGACCTTCTGAGCCACTGGAAAACATCAGCCTTTGTAGTTGATGTTTCTATTCTATTAGAATTGCTTGGGAATACAAGTCTTATTCTGAAGCGGGAACTGCCGTCACTGGAAATGTATCACAGGAAATCTCTGAATATGGGACAGTGGCAGATAATAGTCCAGGAAAAGCCCCTAAGTAAGGACAAGACTCAGAGAAATGATAATAATTACATTTTCCTCTTCAACAAAATTTCCCAGAAATCACCATTTGAGTCAGCAGTTATAAATTATGGCTACATTATTATCTAAGGCCTCCCAACATTTTTGTGTCTTGAGGACTGAAAACACATTTCTGCTAGACTTTCTTGTCTCCCAAGATGTTTTAAAAGTGCTGAGGATTTGACAATTCATTTTTATACTGATCAAAAGTATTCAAACATCCACAGCTAAATAGATGAATGAGTGACATGCATATAATAAGCACTTACTATATCCTAAAGCTTTACTAATTAATGTAGATGCATAGAAAGTGAAGAAAATCTGGCTAACCTTTTTGATGCCCCCTTATACCTTAAAAAAAGAAAACTGGTTATTTATATGTTTCTATAAAATATTCTTTTGTGTTTTTAAATATTTCTATTACTTCAGAAAGTCATTAATTTGGGTGTAGATATAAGCTATACTATGAATTCATTTGTTAAATAATATATATGGGCATTTGATCCAAAATTAAATAGTACAATATGAATCATTGATTTATCTTTAGCAATACCTTAGTTGCATTTATTTTTATCATTGTTTATTTTTACTGCAAGCTCCCTACTCTAACCATATGAATATCTCCCAATTGTAGTTCACTTTCATAATCCATGTTAATAAAAAAAAAAAAAAACTTTGAGTATTAGTAAAGCACAATAAAGTCCTGTCTCTGTAACATTTTTCATCATCCAAAGGTTTTAGTTTAGTTATGCACCCCAAACACATAGAGTGAAGCTTAATTTTCTTTGAAGCAAATAATGGATTAATCTCCCAAGTTTCCTGAATAATAAAATAGTAAAATGGATTTTTATATTAAATGATGTTCCCCCCCTCCCTCAATCAACCAATCAACAATCATTTCTTAAATGTCTATTATATGGAATCCACTGTGCTTGGAATTAGAGAGCTCTTAAGACCATAGAGAGATAAAAATGAAAGTATCAGTTGTCAAGGAGACAACCATTCATTGAACAGAAAAGAAAAGAATACTTACTTGTATGGATGTTTTTTAGGATTGTTGAAATCATAAATTCAATCTCATGAATATTGTTCAGTATCTACCATGTGCCACAATGTGTGTGAGACCTTAGGGATGGAGGATGAAAAAGGCTATGTCCTTGAATTTACATTCTATCCCAGTAGACAGTATGTTAATTTATAATGCAAAAACAAAACAAAACAAAATAAAAGCAAAAAAAAAAAAATGTGTCATTGCAAAGTTAGAGAAAGAGCAAGATACAAGGGAGAGAATTGCAAATACTCTGAGCAAGAGTATTTACAAAATCAAATTTCCTTTTCTCACTTTGCATCCTTCTTGAACTCTCTGCCTTCTCCAACATCATCAATCACCTCTGTCTCCTGGACATTCCATATCTAGGCTTTTGTGTTACTATTCTCTCCCAGTGTTTCTCCTCCCTCTCTTGTCAATCTTTGTTGAAATTCTTTACTGGAACTGCAACAAGAGCACATTCACTAATCCCTCCCAAAGTTCTTTCCGAGACCCTTTTTTTTTCTTTTTCTTTCTATATTATTTAATTTATTTCCTTCAGTTCTTTTGGGCTTAACTATAATCTCTACACACATGATACCCAGATCTCCATATCAAACCCTAATTTCTCTCGACCTCCAGTGCAATATGACTAACTATATTAACAACATCAATTAAATAGTCTACTGGAATCTCCAATTAAAGCTTTCCAAAAATCGATCATTTTCTTTATTCTCAAACTCTTCCCTCCTCCCAACTTCTGTATTTCTAATGAGACCACCAAACTCTAAGTAACCTTGATTTGCAGCCTTAGTGTCATGCTCAGCTTTCCAATTGTACTCACATCATGTATCCAATATGCTGTTAAATTTATGGTTTCTACCTTAACATTTGTGTGTGTGTGTGTGTGTGTGTGTGTGTGTGTGTGTGTGTGTACTAATTGTCCACACACATAGCCACCAGTCACTTTCACAATGTAATATCTCGGTTTCCCTGCTTCAGTTTCACTGAATTGTTCTGCCTTAGTTTTCTTAGTGGCAACCCCTGCCTCCTTCCTAGCCGTTAGGACTGGGATAATTAGAGCTGTGAAGCTCTGGCCACTCTGGCATTCCAAAGAGTCATAAAACTCCAGATGGCTTATCTCAAATACTTGGGTATCTCCTGGCCCAGACTTCCTGTCTCCTGCTTGACCATATTCTTGACTCCCAACTTAATCAGAATTTATGATCTTTCTTCCTTACCCCCAATCTATCAGAACTGAATTATGTTTTTTCCTGGAATTTTCACTCACCCAGGGCTCTGCCCCACCTTGCCTTTGTTTCCCTGATCTCTGGAGCTCTATAAGTGTCTCTGGAATTACTTGCTCCTTGCTGGATGCTTTGAGACGAGAGTCCGATCCAGCTGGCTGACTATGTCTAAGGTTAGTATGGCTACATTATCCAACTTCTCCACTATTAAAAACCTCTAATCTCTGGATTGCTTCAGTTTCCCTAGCATTATAACTATTGTAGTGTTTTTTTTTTATATTTGTTTGTTTGTTTCTTTTTTACCTATGTCTAATCTTTGTGATTCCATTTGGGGATTTTTAGGCACAAATACTGGAACAGTTTGCCATTTCATTTTCCTGCTTATTTTACAGATGAGGAAACTGAGGGAAATAGACTTTCCCAGAGACACAAAGTTAGTAAGTATCTGAGGAAATATTTGGACTTCATTCCGATGGGATTGTCTTAGAGAGATTCAGAAGATCACCTGTCCAGGCGGGTAGCACACACTGTCGTCCATTCTCAAGCAGAACTGCCAGATATTCAGACTTTGTTGCAGACAATGCAAGTTTGGTCTAATTCCAAATGAAAGCTTTACTAAAAGACTATTTTATCAAGAACACACACAAAGTGTTCAGACACTCACACGGAGATCAGAATAAGCAATTCAAGGACACCCAGAGTCTTTTTGAAGAACTTTGCAATCAGTTTTGAAATATGGGAGATACTGGCCCACCCAAGCATGGTATGCCCACCTCAAAGAAAGTGAACAAAGCAGAATTGTAGTCGCTCAAAAGAAATAGGATACACACAAATTTAGAGCCACGTCCACCTCAAATGTTCATATAAACCACTTATATCTGACCTCTGATAAAGCTTTCTATTCTCATATTAGTAGGATCAGCCACAATCAGACACAATGTACCTTGACTCCAGGATAGTAGTGTCATTTTTTTTTGTTTGTTTTTTGAGAACTGAGGACAACACCAATCAGCTTCCTCTTGGTCTCCAACCCTGAGTCCATCCTCCATTCAACTGCCAAAGCGATTTTTTTTAAAAAAAAAAATGAATGCACTCAAAAAAGAATTTAGAAATCAAATGAGAGATATTGAAGAAAAGCTTAAAAAAATAAAAAAAAAAATCATGCAAGAAACAACAAGATTATAAAAAGTTAACCAATTATAAAAAGAGATATAGAGCTTCAAAAATGAAAATAACTCTTTGAAAATTAGAATTGGGAAAGGGGAAATCAGAGAATCTATGAGAGACCAAGAAATAACAAAACTGATTATAAAAAAAATTAAAAATATAATAGAATGTGAAACATTAAAAAAAAACCAACAGATCTGAAAAACAGATCAAAAAGAGAAAATATAAGAATTGCACTGCCTGAAAGTTGTGACCAACAAAAGACCTTTGACACAATAATGCAAGAAATAATCCAAGAAAATCGTCCTCTACTGAGAGAACATGAGGGGAAAGTAGAAATAGAAAAAAATCCACTGAATCATCAGCTCAGTGAGATCCTTTGTGGATAATACATAGAAATATTATAACCAAATATTGAAACCCCACAGACTAGAGAGAAAATTTTGCAAGAGACAAGAAAAAAAATTCAAATATGCTGAAGCTACAATTAGAATTGTACAGGATTTATCAGCAACCACAGTAAAAGACCACAGGTCCTGGAATCATATCTACCAACAATCACAAAACCTATGGCCAAAATATCACATTCTACAAAATTATCTATAACATAAAGTGAGAAAAAGGGGCATTCAAGGAACTTGCAGATTTTCAGGACTTTTATCAACCAAACCTGAACTTAATTGAGAATTTAACATATAAGTGTCAATTCTAAAAATCAATTTCAAGGAACTCAACATGGACAAATTGTTTATTATTATTTGTTTTACATGGCAAATGTGTACTGTTATGGGCCAGAACTCTGAACTTGAAACAAGGGTTCTTACAAAGTGCTGTCAGTGGAATTGATAAAGATAATGGTTATCTAGTTTAGCATGGTGATTAATAGTTCTCTAGTTCAGTACATGTACTTAGTACTTAATATAGTTTTACAAGATTCATACCTATGATAATATAATTATAAGAGAGCATATAATCTGGGACAAACTCAGCCAGAGTCAGAGCCAGAGAAGACAAGTGGCCTGGAATTGGGAGCTTAAGCCCTGGGACCCAGAGGCAGATTCATTCATCCCCTCTCACACCATCTTGGTGGCACGCCTCTCCTCCTTAGCTTCTCCATTGAAACCAGAAGGCCCCTAAGGAAGCTAGCTCGGGGCCCCAGGCAAGGAAACAAGATTGTGAAGGAGATATAAAGGATTTGGACTTTAACACCTGGCTATTCTTATGGTGATTAATCTGCTGAAAAAGGCTGCTTCAGCGACTTCCAGAAAACCAAAGAAGAACACACTACAGTGTACCATTTGTTTAAGACTGACATCAACTATACAGTAGTGTAAGTAGAAAGATTGGGTCAGAGTTAAGGTAAAATATAGGAATCATGTTATATAAATGAGGTACAGAGGAAGACAGAATCAGAGGCATTAGAAGGGGAGGAGGGCTCATTGTTCTGAAAACCTATTCATTTTGGGAATGGATTAAATTAGGCAGGTCTACATATATACCATGAAGGATATAGCATCCTCCAAAATCTATAAAGAAATAAATTGGGGGAGGGATGGGTGGACAGGGAAGCAAAGGTTGAGGGAAGAAGACAAGGGAGGGATCCGTAGATGGGGGGAGGTTAAAGAATAGCAAGGCAAGTTAAGCAGCAGAATAAAAACAAAGAGCCATCAGAGATAGGAAAGGTGTGTGTGTGTGTGTGTGTGTGTGTGTGTGTGTGTGTGTGTGTTTGTATATATCTACATATATATACATAAATATATATTTTCTTACCTATACTCTGCTTGGGGATGAGGGTGGGGATGAAAAGAGGGTGGGAAAATAGTAAAAAAAAAAGTGTTCAGCAAAGAACAAAATAATAATTTACAGTGTATTAAAGATGGGCACTCATGAATATGATTTATTCTACTAATATCATATCTATCTATCTATATACTTTCTTGAACTTTTGAATCCTCCCTGATATTCTGCTGGGCACATGACAATGTTCTTTTTTGTTTTATAGCATTTTTCTTTTTTTTTTTCATTCTGCTTTTTAAAATAAATTTAAAAATGTAAAATTAAAGTGATGTAAGAACAGAAATTAATTAAGACTTTTTAAAAATTCCTACATAATTTATTTTAATTTGTTTTAAAATACCAAAAAATAATATGGATTTAAAATATTGACTCTTGATGGACTAGTACCTGAAATATCTGTGTCTCTTGCTTAAACAAGATTTGTGATTTTTTAAAGTGTTTTCTTGTGCAGGTCAAGAAGAAATGACATTTTGTGAGTCAACTGTGAAATGAACTCCATACATTTTGCTATGTCTTCTGTGGGCATGAGTCTCTCATTTCACACCATTTTTAGAGGCCAGGATCCTGCCATCTTGTCAGAATTCAGCAAAAGCACTTCAGAAGCCAGAGAAGATTGAATTTTCCTCTTAAGTATTTGTTCATCTTCATTTTGTTCTGGGGAAGAAATGAGACAGAAGCTTGGGCAAGGAAATAGAAAGACAGAACCAGTTATTGAGTTTGCAGATAAAATGATCTGGATTTGAGGACAGCAGGACAAAAGAGAAACAGCATTTGGCAAAATGGATGCTATGGTATGTTTGGAGACATGTCACTTTGCTAGTTATGTGAATTCCCCCCTCTCTCTCAATTTCTCCATTTGGAAAATGAAGATAAAATCACCTCTAATATCGACCTTTCAAATATCTCCTGTAAATTGGATCAGATATTAAATATAAAGTCATTTAAAAATTTGAAATAATTCAACAAATATCCATTATTATTAATGATAACAACAAAAACAATACTGCAAATGTATAATGGTCAATGCAATAACTGCTCCTGCAATAACATCTGATATTAAATGCTGGCAAAGCACCATAGATAGCAAATTCTGGACATTATGCCTCTCCCAATAGA
Source organism: Antechinus flavipes (assembly GCF_016432865.1). Taxonomy (NCBI): domain Eukaryota; kingdom Metazoa; phylum Chordata; class Mammalia; order Dasyuromorphia; family Dasyuridae; genus Antechinus; species Antechinus flavipes. The sequence goes on along the minus strand of NC_067399.1, from coordinate 12,148,032 downwards.
GTTTTGATTTGTTTTGTCTTATTTTGCTTTTCTTTTTGAGTTACCCTATCCCACTGTTGAATCTTATTGAACTTAGACATCACTTATTTCATTTCATATGACCTATTGTCTGACCTTCCCTCTCTCTCAGCAGAATAAAGCTTTTATGGAGCCACAGAATCTGAATTAACTCCAGACAGTGTCAGGAATCTTCAAACAAATAGATTTTTGACTTTCTCCAGATTTTTTTATATACTTTCCTTCAACCTAATCAGCTTCTTCCCTGTAGAATGCATTTCCTCTGAATTCAAGAGTGGATTAAGTGAGATGGAAAAGGAAGTCATTTGAATGAATAAACTTGCTTAGTAGTTTATGCTTTTCAAATCTTGTTGTAGTCCTTAAAAAGGTGTGTAATTAAATTTTGAAGGGCATCTCTATAACCTGTCCCCTTCCTCTAAAATTAGAGACATAGTGAATTGGAATTTGTAAAGTGTGAGGATTATTTGAATAATCAGCATGGTTTTATTATTGCTAATCCTTGTAACCTGATGCCCCTTTTTCATGTACTCAACTTTTTTTTTTTTCCATGTGCTATTGAATCAATGGAGGCAAATTATTTTAGCTTACTTAGGAAATGTTATTATCTAGACTAGCTCTCTGGTGGATCTAGGTACCAGCCCAAGTCCTTGGTCTCAGAAAAGGAGGGTTGAGGCTGGGACCCACATGGATGGTCAAATATGGAGTCTGTTTGTTTCAAGTTCTCTCAGCCTTAAATACCTTGGTATGATTACATCATTACAACACACTGAGCATGTGCTAACAATAAGTCCTTTGTTATTATTATGTGAAAGCCTCTTTACTGCAAGTATCTTTGCTTCAAGTAGAACACAGGTTGTTACTCCCCCATGATTTCTCAGGAAGGCTGGGATGTCCCCAAGAGGAGATGAGAGATGAACCATTGTCAGCAGTCCCCATCATCTGTGGCCCTTTACGGTAATCCAGAATTATTTTAAATTTTGTTTCCTTAATGATTCTGACTATTTTTATAAGACTACAGTAGATTTAAATTTCTTTTCTCCAAAAACTGCCTGTTCATCTCTTTTAATCATTTATCTATTGGGGAATAGATCATATCCTTAAAAATTTGGCGATCTTTTCTATAAATTTGAGATGAGTCCTTTAAACAAGAAACTGTTTATTCCCTTCTCCCCCCGAAAAACTTTCTATTTTCTTTATGATTTTTAAAATTCTTTGTAAATTTTCTATTGACACAAAACGTTTTTGTTTAATTGAATGTAGTCAAAATGAATCATTTTATAACTCTTAATGTTCTCTATCTAATGTTTAAGAATTATTTCTTATCCTTTCCATAAATCTGTTAAGATATATATTCTTCTAATTTATTTATGGTATCTCCTTTTTTATCTAGGTCATGTTATATTTTATTTCCCTTTGGTAAATGATGTAAGATATTTATCTTTACCAATTTTTTGCCATATAGTTTTCCAGTTTTCCCAATACTTTATACCAAACTCCTCTTGACAATGAGTAATCCAATATTTGTGAAACAAGTACAATTTATCTATACACATTTCTATATTTATCATGCTACACAAGAAAAATCAGATCAAAAATGAAAAAAAAAGAGAAAAGAAAATGCAAACAATAACACAAAGAGTAAAAATACTATATTGTGATCCATACACAGTCCCCACAGTCCTTTCTCTGCTTGCAGATAGCTTTCTTTATCACAAGACCATTGGGAATGGTCTGAATCATCTCATTGTTGAAAAGAGCCAAGTCCATCACAATTGATCATACTATAATCTTGTTGTTACCATGTCCAATGATTTTCTAGTTCTGGTCATTTCCATCAGCATCAGTTTGTTTAAGTCTCTCCAAGCCTCTCTAAAATTATCCTATTCATTCTTTAGAACAATAAAATTCTATAACATTCATATTCCATAATTTATTCAGCCATTCTCCAACTGATGGATATCCACTCAGTTTTCAGTTTCTTGCCCTACAAAAAGGGCTTTCACAAACATTTTTGCCCATGTGGATCTCTTTCCATCTTTTAAGATCTCTTTGGGATATAAGCCCAGTACAAACATTGCTGGGTCAACGGGCACGAACAGTCTGATAGCCCTTGGGCATAGTTCCGAATTGCTCTCCAGATTGATTGGATCAGTTCACAACTCTATCATCAATGTATTAGTGTCTCATCTCTTCCAGCATTTATCATTATCTTTTCCTGTCATCTTAGCCAATCTGAGAGCTATGTAGTGGTATCTCAGAGTTGTCTTAATTTGCATTTTTCTGAGCAATATTGATGTAGAGTATCTTTTCATATGACCAGATATAGTTTTAATTTGTTCATCTGAAAATTATCTGTTCATATCATTTGACCGTTTATCACTTGGAGAATGACTTGAACTATTATAAATTTGAGTCAATTCTCTATATATTTTAGAAATGAGGCCTTTATCAGAACCTTCAAATGTAAATTTTTCTCCAAATTATTGCTTCCCTTCTAATCTTCTCTGCATTGGTTTTATTTGTACAAAATGTTTTTAACTTAATGAAATCCAAATCATCAATTTTGCATTCCATAATGTACTCCAGTTCTTTGGCCACAAATTCCTTCCTTCTCCACAGATCTGACAGTAAAATTATACTTTATTCTTTTAATTTGCTTATAATATCACTCTTTATGTCTGAACATATCATCTTCCCATATAGGGATCTAAAAAATTTAACCTTTAAAAACATATTTTTTCTCCTTTTTACGTTTTTATGCTTCTCTTTTGCTCTGCATTTGAAGATCAAATTTTCTGTTTAGCTTTGACCTTTTTATCAAAAATAAATGAAAAATCCCTATTTAATTGAATTACCATCTTTTGTCCTGCAAGATAATGCTTAATTTTGCTGGATAGTTGATTCTTCACTGTAATCCAAGTTGCCTTGCCCTCTGGGATATCATATTACAGCGGATTCGATCCTTTAAAGTGGAAGCTTCTTGGTCCTGGATAATCCTGGTTGTGGCTCCTTGATATTTAAACCGTTTCTTTCTGACTGATTGAAGCATTTTCTCTTTGATCTGACGATTCTAGAATTTACCAACACCATCTCATGGAGTTTTCGCTTTGGAATCTCTTACAGGAGACAATTGGTGGATTCTTTCATTGGCCATTTTACTCTCTGGTTCTAGGGTATTAAGGAAGTTTTCCTTGATGATTTCATGAAAGATGTTGTCAGGACTCTTTTTTTTTTTTTTTTTTTTTTTGTTATGGCTTTCAGGTAGTGCAATAATTCTTAGATTGTTGCTTTCGGGTCTGTTTTTACATTCCTTTTTCCAATGAAATATTTTATATTTTCTTTCATTAAAAAAAATTTCTTATTTCATTTGACTGATTCATTGAGGTATTGAATTCCATTTTTTCAATTCTAATTTTTAGGGAATGTTTTCTTCAGTTAACTTTTTTATCTCCTTTTGCATTTGGCAAACTGAATTTTTTTTTTTTTTTGCAAACTGAATTTTTAAGAGTTGCTTTGTTCGTTTGATTTTTTTTTTCTGTTTCACAAATGTTGTTCTTCTGGGAGTTGTTTCCTTTGTCCATTTCACTAGAACTCTTTTTAAGCAGTAATTTTCTTCAGATGATTTCTGTTTCCTTTTTCCAGAGCTTTCATTTCTTTCTCCATTTTTCTTCTCTCTTTTAAGAGCCTTTTTAAATTCTTTCAAGAAAGCCTTGTGAGATGAAGGCCAACTTATTTTACCCTTTGAGGCTCCATCTAGAGAGATTTTGTCTTTAGTATCTTTAGGGTCTGAAGTCTGTTCTTATGTCTCCATAAAAGCTGTGTATGGAGAAATAGCTTTTCTTTTTTCTCTTCTTTTTCTTTCTTTCTTTCTTTCTTTCTTTCTTTCTTTCTTTCTTTCTTTCTTTCTTTCTTTCTTTCTTTCTTTTTTTTTTTTTTGCATTTTGCTCATTTTTAAAGGTTGAGGTCTGCTCTTTTTTTTTTTTTTTTTTTTTTTTTTTTTTTTTTTTTTTTTTATAATAAATTTTATTTTATTTAATAATAACTTCGCATTGACAGAATCCATGCCAGGATAATTTCTACACGACATTATCCCTTGCAATCACTTATGTTTCGTTTTTTCCCCTCCCTCCCTCCTCCCCCCCCCCCCCCAGGATGGCAAGCAGTCCTATATATGCTAAACATGTTGCAGTATATCCTAGATACAATACATATTTGCAGAACCAAACAGTTCTCTTGTTGCACAGGGAGAATTGGATTCAGAAGGTAAAAATAACTCGGGAAGAAAATCAAAATTGCAAATAGTTCACATTCATTTCCCAGTATTCCTTCTTTGGGTGTAGCTGTTTCTGTCCATCATTTCTCCAATGAAACTCAGTTAAGTCTCTTTGTCAGAGAAATCCACTTCCATCAGAATACATCCTCATACAATATCGTTGTCGAAGTGTATAATGATCTCCTGGTTCTGCTCATCTCACTTAGCATCAGTCCATGTAGGTCTCTCCAAGCCTCTCTGTATTCATCCTGCTGGTCATTCCTTACAGAGCAATAATATTCCATAACGTTCATATACCACAATTTACCCAGCCATTCTCCAATTGATGGGCATCCATTCATTTTCCAGTTTCTAGCCACTACAAACAGGGCTGCTACAAACATTTTGGCACATACAGGTCCCCTTCCCTTTTTTAGTATCTCTTTGGGGTATAAGCCCAATAGAAACACTGTTGGATCAAAGGGTATGCACAGTTTGATAACTTTTTGGGCATAATTCCAGATCGCTCTCCAGAATGGCTGGATTCGTTCACAACTCCACCAACAATGCATCAATGTCCCCGTTTTCCCGCATCCCCTCCAACATTCATCATTGTTTTTTCCTGTCATCTTAGCCAATCTGACAGGAGTGTAGTGATATCTCAGAGTTGTCTTAATTTGCATTTCTCTGATCAATAGTGATTTGGAACACTCTTTCATGTGAGTGGTAATAGTTTCAATTTCTTCATCTGAAAATTGTCTGTTCATATCCTTTGACCATTTATCAATTGGAGAATGGCTTGATTTTTTATAAATTTGAGTCAGTTCTCTATATATTTTGGAAATGAGGCCTTTATCAGAACCTTTAATTGTAAAGATGTTTTCCCAGTTAGTTACTTCCCTACTAATCTTGTTTGCATTCGTTCTGTTTGTACAAAGGCTTTTTAATTTGATATAATCAAAATTTTCTATTTTGTGATTGGTAATGGTCTCTAGTTCATCTTTGGTCACAAATTTCTTTCTCCTCCACAAGTCTGAGAGATAAACTATCCTATGTTCTTCTAATTTATTTATAATCTCGTTCTTTATGCCTAGGTCATGGACCCATTTTGATCTTATCTTGGTATGTGGTGTTAAGTGTGGGTCCTTGCCTAATTTCTGCCATACTAATTTCCAGTTATCCCAGCAGTTTTTATCAAATAATGAAATCTTATCCCAAAATTTAGAATCTTTGGGTTTGTCAAACACTAGATTGCTATAGTTGACTATTCTGTCTTGTGAACCTAACCTTTTCCACTGATCAACTAATCTATTTCTAAGCCAATACCAGATGGTTTTGGTGACTGCTGCTTTATAATATAATTTTAGATCAGGTACAGCTAGACCACCTTCATTTGATTTTTTTTTCATTAATTCCCTTGAGATTCTCGACTTTTTATTGTTCCATATGAATTTTGTTGTTATTTTTTCTAAATCATTAAAATATTTTCTTGGAAGTCTGATTGGTATAGCACTAAATAAATAGATTAGTTTAGGGAGTATTGTCATCTTTATTATATTTGCTCGGCCTATCCAAGAGCACTTAATATTTTTCCAATTATTTAAGTCTGACTTTATTTGTGTGAAAACTTTTTTGTAATTTTGCTCATATAATTCCTGACTTTCCTTTGGTAGGTAGATTCCCAAATATTTTATGCTATCAACAGTTATTTTGAATGGAATTTCTCTTTGTATCTCTTGCTCTTGGATTTTGTTGGTGGTGTATAAGAATGCTGAGGATTTATGGGGATTTATTTTGTATCCTGCTACTTTGCTAAAATTATGAATTATTTCTAATAGCTTTTTAGTAGAATCTCTGGGGTTTTCTAGGTATACCATCATATCATCTGCAAAGAGTGATAGTTTGGTTTCCTCATTGCCTACTCTAATTCCTTTAATCTCTTTCTCGACTCTTATTGCAGAGGCCAGTGTTTCTAATACAATATTGAATAATAATGGTGATAGTGGGCAACCTTGCTTCACTCCAGATCTTACCGGAAAGGTTCCAGTTTTTCCCCATTGCATATGATGCTTACTGAAGGTTTAAAATATATGCTCCTAACTATTTTAAGGAAAAGTCCTTTTATTCCTATGCTCTCAAGTGTTTTTATTAGGAATGGCTGTTGGATTTTATCAAATGCTTTTTCTGCATCTATTGAAATGATCATATGTTTTTTGTTTGGTTGGTTGTTGATATAGTCAATTATGTTAATAGTTTTCCTAATATTGAACCAGCCCTGCATTCCTGGTATAAATCCTACTTGGTCATAGTGTATTATCCTGGGGATGATTTTCTGTAATCTTTTTGCTAATATTTTATTTAAGATTTTAGCATCAATATTCATTAGGGAGATTGGTCTATAATTTTCTTTCTCTGTTTTCAGCCTACCTGGTTTAGGTATCAGTACCATATCTGTGTCATAAAAGGAGTTTGGTAGGACTCCTTCAATCCCTACTTCTTCAAATAGTTTATTTAGCATTGGAGTTAATTGATCTTTAAATGTTTGATAGAATTCAGATGTAAATCCATCTGGTCCTGGGGTTTTTTTCTTAGGGAGTTGATTGATAGTTTGTTCTATTTCTTTTTCTGAGATAGGAGTGTTTAGGATATTTACTTCTTCCTCTGTTAGTTTAGGTAAGCTATATTTTTGGAGGTATTCTTCTATTTCATTTAAGTTGTCGAATTTATTGGCGTAAAGTTGGGCAAAGTAACTCCTAATTATTGCTCTAATTTCCTCTTCGTTAGTGGTGAGTTCTCCCTTTTCATTTTTAAGACTAACAATTTGATTTTCCTCTTTCCTTTTTTTAATCAGATTTACTAAGGGTTTGTCTATTTTGTTGGTTTTTTCATAGAACCAACTCTTAGTTTTATTAATCAATTCAATAGTTTTTTTACTTTCAATTTTATTGATCTCTCCTTTTATTTTTTGAATTTCAAGTTTAGTGTTTGATTGGGGGTTTTTAATTTGTTCCTTTTCTAGCATTTTTAGTTGCAAGCCCAATTCATTGACCTTCTCTTTCTCTATTTTATACAAATAGGCCTCTAGAGATATGAGATTTCCCCTTATTACCGCTTTGGCTGCATCCCATACATTTTGGTATGATGTCTCATTATTATCATTTTCTTGGATGAAGTTATTAATTATGTCTATAATTTGCTGTTTCACCCAATCATTCTTTAGTATGAGATTATTTAGTTTCCAATTATTTTTTGGTCTACTTTCCTGTGGCTTTTTATTGAATGTAATTTTCAATGCATCATGGTCTGAAAAGGATGCATTCACTATTTCTGCCTTACTGCATTTGAGTTTGAGGTTTTTATGTCCTAATATATGATCAATTTTTGTATAAGTTCCATGAACTGCTGAAAAGAAGGTGTACTCCTTTCTGTCCCCATTACATTTTCTCCAGAGATCTATCATATCTAATTTTTCTAGTATTCTATTTATCTCTTTGACTTCTTTCTTATTTATTTTGTGGTTTGATTTATCTAATTCTGAGAGTGCAAGGTTGAGATCTCCCACTATTATAGTTTTACTGTCTATTTCTTCTTGCAGCTCTCTTAATTTCTCTTTTAGGAATTTAGATGCTACACTACTTGGTGCATATATATTTAATATAGATACTTCTTCATTATTCATTCTACCCTTTAGCAAGATATAGTGCCCTTCCTTATCTCTTTTGATTAGATCAATTTTTGCTTTAGCTTGATCTGAGATCAGGATGGCTACCCCTGCTTTTTTGGCTTCACCTGAAGCATAGTAGATTTTGCTCCAACCTTTTACCTTTAACCTGCATGTATCACCCCGCTTCAGGTGTGTTTCCTGTATACAACATATTGTAGGATTCTGGCTTTTAATCCATTCTGCTAACCGCTTCCTCTTTATAGAGGAGTTTACCCCGTTCACATTTATGGTTAAAATGACCAATTCTGTATTACTTGCCATCTTGTTGACCCCGGTTTATGCTTTTCTCCCTTCTTACTCCCTTACCCCCTCCCTTACCCCCCTTCCCAGTATTAAGCTTGTGAGCTCCCCTTGCTTCTCACAGCCCTCCCTTTTTCAGTATCCCTCCCCTCCCCTTAGAGTTCCCCCCCCCAACTTACCCCTTTCCCTCCCAGTTCCTGTATTCCCTTCCACTTAGCTTATTCCTTCCTTTTTCACTTTTCCCTTCTCACTTTTCAATGAGGTGGGAGAAGTTTCACCATAGATTGAATATGTCTAAAATTCTTCTCTTACTGCCAATTCTGAAAGCAGTAAAATACTCACTATTTTCATTCCTCTCCATTCTTTCTCTCAGATATACTAGGTTTTCTTTGCCTCTTCATGAAATGTAGTACCCCCACTTTCCCTTTTTTCTAGTACAATGTCCTTCCCTCAACTAGTTTCTAGAACAAGGTATACATGTATTTTTTATACATCTTTACAGCCGAAATATAGTTCCCAAGATTAATCTTTACCTTTTTAGATTTCTCTTGAGTTCTGTGCTTGTAGATCAAATTTTTTGTTAAGTTCTGGCTTTTTCATCAGAAATAGATGAAATTCGCTTATTTCGTTGAATGACCATCTTCTTCCCTGGAAAAAGATGCTCAATCTCGCTGGGTAAGTTATTTTTGGTTGCATACCAAGTTCCTTAGCCTTTCGGAATATCATATTCCAGGCCCTTCGATCCTTTAATGTGGATGCTGCCAGATCCTGGGTGATCCTTATTGTGGCTCCTTGATACTTGAATTGGGTTTTTCTAGCCGCTTGCAGTATTTTTTCCTTTGCCTGAGGGTTCTGGCATTTGGCCACTATATTCCTTGGTGTTTTGATTTTAGGATCCCTTTCAGTAGGGGATCGATGAATTCTTTCAATGTCTATTTTACCTTCTGTTTCTATGACTTCTGGGCAGTTCTCTTTGATAATTTCCTGGAAGATAGTGTTCAGGCTTTTTTTTTCATCATACTTTTCTGGAAGTCCGATGATTCTCAGGTTGTCTCTCCTGGATCTGTTTTCCAGGTCTGTTGTCTTCCCCAGAAGGTATTTCACATCCTTTTCCATTGTTTGATTTTTTTGGATTTGCTTGACTGATTCTTCTTGTCTCCTCGAGTCATTCAATTCCAATTGTTCGACCCTGATTTTCAGTGAGGTATTTTCTTCACTCACTTTTTTAAGATCTTTTTCTAATTGTCCAATTGAGTTCTTTTGTTCTGTGGAATTTTTTTCCATTTCGCCAATTTTGTTTTTTAGAGAGCTGTTTTCTGTTTCCAGTTCACTAATCCTATTTTTCAAGGATTTGGTTTCTTTATCCACTCTCTCTTTAACTGACTTCTCCAGGCTCTTTTGCCAAGCCTCCCTCTCCTTTTGCAGAGCCTCCCTCTCCTTTTCCCATTTTTCTTGTAGCTCCCTTGTGAGAGCCTTTTTAATTTCTTCCATGAGATTCATCTGTGCTGAGGGATATAAGGTCTCCTCCTTCGGGGATTCACCTGGGGACTGTTTGTTTTTAGTCTCCTCAGGGTTTGGAGTCTGCTCTTTATCTGTATAAAAGCTGTCCAGGGTTAAATTCTTTTTCAGTTTCTTGCTCATTCTGTCTATTTATCAAAGACAAACTATCAAAGAAACAGAAGGAAAAAAAACCCCTTGAATGGAGGCTGCTTTCTTTGGGGGAGGGGCAGGGTATTCGTGAGGCACAGGTCCTACTGTGCTATGGCGCCTGCGCACTGAGATCCGAGCGCTCTGAGATCCGAGCGGGCTAAGACACTGTGGGGGAGGGGTGGCCAGGTCCCTAGAAACTCCAGCTGTTTGGGATTGTATTCTTCACCCCCGGTGTTTTTAGCTTCTCTGCTGGGCTGCTGACTTGCTCCTATAGCAAAGCTCTCACCGCAGAGACGGCTGCGGTCCTACCCCCTCTCCGCTCCACCCGGTTCTGAGCTGCTATCTGTGCTCTGGTTGCAGCTGCTGCTACCCTCAGACTGCTTCCAAATACCGTCCCCGCCCTCGCGCAAAAACAGACCTTTCTTGACGAGTCTCAAGGATGGTTTCTCTTGGTAAGTAATTGTATGGTTTTTTTTTCAGTCGAGCATTAATTCAGAGGCATGAAATGAAATGAATAGTGAGAGAAAAACACGGAGATTACACAGAAGTGTATTTCCTCTCCGCCATCTTGGCCGGAAGTCATGAGGTCTGCTCTTAAAGCAGAGGGGAAATTACCCCAAATGTCCCCTGCAGGCAACAGTGATTTTATGCTGCCCTGGGGAGGAAGCTGCTAGCTTCCTTTCAGTTCTGTGTGAGCATCCCACATTGTTCTGGGGTTCTGTAGATGGTTCACATCTAATCTGCTGATCCACTGGCTTCTGAACCAGGACAGAGTAGCAAATCTTCCCAGCCTCTCTGTCCTAGGTCTCCCTGTGCTGTACCTGTTCTGAGCTGCAAGCCTTACCTGCACTCTCACCCTTGATTGGATAAGACAGACTTTTACTGAAGTTCCTTCAAAATATCTTCTGTTCTAAAATTTGTTATTTTTTCCAGCATTTGTGGAATATTTGTGGGTTCTGTCGCTCCAAAATCATTTCAGAGGCTTGATCTGGTGTTAATCTGAGGGAAGCCAGGAAGATCGCAAAGATCTGTCTACTTTCTGCCATTTTTGCTCTGCCTTTATCTATGTTTTTTTTTTTTTTTTTTCCCAATGAACTCTATCTTCTGTTTTGTATTCTTGCAGGGAGTTGTTGGTGATATATAGAAATGCTTATGATTTATGGGGGTTCATTTTATATCCTGCTACAATGCTTAAATTATTGTTTTAAATAGCTTTTTATTTTGAATCATAGGATTTTTCATGCATAACCTCATAACATCTACAAAAAAAAAAGAGTTAGTTTTATTTTCCCATCACTCATTCTGATTCTTTCAAGTTGTTATTCGGTTATTGCTCTTGCTAGAATTTCTAGTACATGAGTATCCTTTCTCCACTCTTGATCTTATTGAAAAGACTTCTACCTTCTCTTTAGTATATATAATGCATGGTATTGATTTTAGCTAGATATTTATTATCACTTTAAACAAAAGTCCATTAATACCTATGTTATCAAGTCTTTATAATATAAATATGTATTCTAATTTTTGCAAATCTTTTTCTGCAACTGTTGATATATTCATGCTATTTTATTGATAAAATCAATTTTAATAATAGTTTTCTTTATATACAAAAGAGTGATTTGAAAATTATAATCCTGAGCATTGAGTCCATCGTATGCTTCTCAAAGTAAAATCCACAATAAAAGTAGGTAATATAAGGAGGGCCATTCACAGGAGAAATAATGTCTCAGGTAAGAAATAGATTGTCATGTTGGAAGGATGGGTTTCCATAAAGAAACTCAATCCTTTATATTGAGCCAGTTTTTCATTGTTGTCATAAACTCCACTTGGCCATAATAGTTATCTGTGATCTGTTGTTGTAGTCTCCTCTTTAATTATCAGAATCTCCAATTTGCTGTTTAATTTGGGCATTTAATGTGTTCTTCTTTTCATTTTGTTAATTGCTTGGTCAATTCATTGATCTGCTCTTCACTGATATAAGCATCTAAAGATTTCAATTTTCTTCTTATTACTGTTTTTTATGTATCCAGTAATTTTGATATGTTGTCTCATCATTCTATAAATTAAATTAATTATTGTTTCTATGGCTTGTAGTTTAACTCACTCATTATTTAAAAACTAGGTTATTTTGTCTTTCTTTAGTGTCTATTTAGAGATATAATGGGGTATCAAGAAAAACTAGCACCTCTTCGTAAGGAGCTTACCATGCCTTTTTCAGGATTGCTCTACTTTTGGTGTCTACCTGGTACTGAACTGTCACCTATGGCTCCATGAAGCTGTAGATGTACATTGGGACATCCCAGTAACTGACTCAGCAGATGGGTGAAATAAGATTGAGGGAAACCAATAGGATACAAATCCATGATTTCATCTACCTATTCGCTAAACTCCAGTGGCTCCCTATCACCTCCAGAATTAAATAATGTCCTCTGGCACTTAAAGTCTTTTTACAACTTCTTTCTAATCTTTCCAAGGTTCTTATGCTTTATTCTCCACCTTCCATCATGAACTCTGTGATTCAATTATCTGACCTCTTTTTTGTACCTTTAAGAAAATACGACATCTCTTGACAATGTGATTTTCTAGGACAATTTCCCCGGCCTGTAATGATTTTCTTCCCTTATTTCTATTTTCTGAAATGTCTACTTTAAGTTCCAGGTAAAACTGAATCTTTTATAAGGTAAGATTGACAAGGGTTTTCTGATCCTCCCTCAATGTTACTAAAACTTTCCCTCCATTTTTTATGTCCAATTTTAATCATCATATATTGTGTTTGTAACTATTTGTTTACATGTCTTCTTTATTATTAGATACTGAGTTCTTTAAGAAAAGGGATTTTTTCCATGTTTTTATACCTAATGTTCAGCACAATGTCTTTTCAATATTAGACATTTGAGAAATAGTTATAGATGAACAAAATGCTACCTGATATGTTTGAGAACTTGACATAGATATTTCAGAACATTTACAAATAGATAAGGTATTAGAAAGTTGAAGTGAATAATTTTCAAAGAAAGAACTGCAAATTATAAATAAACATGTTAAAACATATACCAATCACTAATAGTAAGAGAAAAGTAAATTATACAGAATTAAAGTCTCGCTTGCAAATGAACAAATGTAACAAATATGGGTAAAATAAAAGAAATATATGTATACATCATTAAACTTCACATTGGTACTTCCATTTAATATAGCCACTGTGAGTTGTGCTTTAAAAGTATCTAAACTCTCTTGGACCCAGAAATACCACAATATTTCATTTATCAATAATAAAAAACCAGAAATAAAAATCTAATCTATACCAAAAATCTATAGAAGCTTTTTTTGTGGTAACAAGAATCAGGAAAAAAATGTTCATCAATTGGAAGCTGACTAGGGGAAAAAACAAACCTATGAACACAAGTAGATTTTTTTCATGAAAAATGGAACATATGATGAATTCAGAAACAATTGGAAAGATTCTTATTAATTTATGGAGAAGACAAAAGTAATTTTGTAAAATTATTGCAATAATGTCAAAGAAATATTAAGAAATATATCTTGGAGAGAAGATAATAAAACACAGCTCCTTCTTCTTGGCAGAGTTCAAGATCTAGTTGGATAGGTAGCTAAATGTATTGTTAGAGGGGCTCACTATATTAGGTAGGATTTTTTTCCTTGTAAAAAGATAGAAAAGTTTATGTGGAAGGGAAATTCTCAGAAATTATTGTGATTATCTATCTATCATCTATCTACCTATCTATCTATATTTTGTATGGCAATAAATTATCCCAAAAAGGGAGGGAAGATACAGTAGCTCAGATTTGTATCATACCAATTGATCAAACATCTTTTTGATAATAATTCTAGGGGATGGCTAATGTAAGTATATTTATCTTAAAAATCCAGAAACTGTCTTAGGAAAGAAAATCCCATTAAATTATGAAAAACTAATGAAATATGAATTATTATTTATTTTACATGATTTTTTTTTAGTTTCTGGAAAAGCAAAATTTAGCCTGAAACACAACAAAATATATGTAAGCTTACACTATGTTTTTAATAAGGTAGGCTTAGGGACTGGTCTTTAATTCCATTAACTTGAAAATCCCCAATTAAACAAACAATCTTAATTAACATAGATCCCTACCTTGTCTACCATGGCTAATCATGTAAAGAAATATACTCAAGCTCCCCTAGTCAGTAGGTGTCACTTCTAAGGTCAGTTCTTTACTCAATACTCAATTCATCCAGTTGTTCTTGCTTTTCCAACATGTCCAGTAATAAAGTACCACAATATGATGAAAAGTTATGTTATTTTGGAAAGATCTGAGTTCAAGTTCTACCTCTTATAGATGGTTAGCTATTGTCCTTCATTCTTGAAGAAGAGCCAAAATGACATTATTATGTCGGTGTCAAGATATGTAGGTCCAACTGTGGATTGGGCCAATACAATCTCAGAAGAGTCTACCTTAGTTTAGACAGAAATAGTTCCTATGAACATTTGAAATGAAAATGACTCTAAATTTACATATCATGGTTCTTTTGAGCTTACTGAAATTCTGTTTTGCTCATAGAGCACAACACTTACTTTGAGGCTGGCATATCATTCTGGGTAATTTTGTATCAGTATCTCATGATTGATTGCAAAGTTCTTTAGAGAGGCTTTAAAAGTGTACTTGTACTGCTTCTTCTGACTTTCAGGTGCACTCTTTTCTTGCATGAGTTCTCTATAAAATAATTATTTAGCCAAAACAATGGTGCCTGACAACATCCAAAAATGGGATCAAGCACAAAACCCTACTTTACTTCATTAGTGATTGGAAAAGAGCAAGAGCATTGTCCATTATCCAGAACCCATGCAAATATGTTGTCATGAAACTGACATATTATACTGATGAACTTCCCCAAGCTTCCAGATTTTGCCACACTTTTCCACAAACTCTTTTGAATATAATGCCTAGGTAAGTCATTTAATCCGTCTGTGATCCAGACGACCTAATAGTACTGTAAGAAGCATGAATGTTGCTGACTTGTAGTGGTCAAGGGAATTTCCATTTTTGGAAAATACCCTATTAATTAATAGATCAGAAATATTAAAATTTTGATGGGTGTGAATGTGATGATATTGAGGATGATAATAATACTGGCATTAGATCGTTTTTATAAAGCACTTTTAAGGTTTCCAAAACGTTTCTCTCATAATAACTCAATGATCAAAATAATAATGTAGAGCTACATAAACATTTTTAGATTTATAATTTTCTATATGATACCCTTAAGAGGGAGATGGTTTGGATATAGGGTAGATTTACTTTATAGAAAAGGAAAATCTCATTGAGTTTTTATATTCTACTGAAGTTATAAAATCAATAAAAGGTCAAGACAAGAAGTTGATCTTAATTTTAGATCCAATACCCTTTGAATTCATTTTTGACTAAGACTACTTAAATCAATCTGACAATAAACATTTATGCAATGCTGATTATATAGCAGGCACTGTGTTAAATCATGGGGATACAAAGAAAGGTAAAAAAAAAAATACATCTATATAGTCAGTGTTCTCAAAGAGCTTATATTTAATGGAGCCGATTTGGACCTAAAAGAAACAAGCTTATTGGTCTTATTTATGTATAATTTGTTATGGAGACTAAAATAAAATATGCAAGGAAATAGAGAATATGAGCAAATCTTCTTCTTGTTAAATCAAAGAAATAATTAAATGAAGAGGAAAACCCTCCAGTAAGATGGAAAAAAAAATTCAATATGCAGGATCCACTTTTCCCCGTATACCAAACATCTGCTGTCATTTGACTGAGCAAATACCCAACTCAATTTTTGTTGATTTGTAGCAGATTGGGTATCAAATAACATTGACAGCAGATGCAGTCATTTGAATAATCTGCAGTGGAATCAAAATCGGTGCTGCTTTTTCCTCTCTGGCATATCTCAGTGAAATCTGACAGTCTCAATGGTTTGGAAAATTCCATGGCCATCACCATTTGAGAACATATTGTGGGCAACCTCATTATGTCAATGAATTGAAGAACAAATTAAATCATGCTATTTTGTTGAGCCAATGCCTTCACGGAAGTAGTTATATTTTTGTGTTTTAATAGCAAAGGGTAACTTCAACAGTGCCAAAATGGATGAGTGGGAAGTCTGCATGCTCTTTTCTTTTCTTTTTTTTTAATTTTCTGATTTTAAGGAAGAAATACAATTATTCAGATTTCCCTGTGAGAAAGCTTTGTAAATTCATAACAACATTAAAAAATACCACTGAACAAAATATTTAAAATTTAGCACAAAAGGCATTATGATTTCATTTCTTTCTCTCACACCTCTATTTCTTTCTATGGCTCTTTCCTCTGTCTTTATTTTGTTTTCTTCTTCTCACTTGAAATTTCCATTATTCTTTCTTTGGTAAATTAATTGATTCAGAGAATTATCATGTGGGTATATGCATGTTTTTGTATATAAATATGTATATACACATATATATGCATACATGCATGTATATATGCACCTGTATACACAGACATGCAATTCATGCATGTATATATATATATATATATATATATATATGTGTGTGTGTGTGTGTGTGTGTGTATGTTTATATATATATATATGTTTATAGCTATCTATATAGATATGTAGTATGTAATGCAAGGTATACTCATATATGCTTATATACGTATATAAATATATGTGTGGGGTATGTATACATGTATGTAGTGATATAATGTTTGACCCATTCTCCCTCCCCTGAGTTCATTGGGCTCACAATCAACGGGAGCATTTCTCATTAATATGCTAAGAATAGATGACCTGATAGAAATAGAAAGAAGGGTCTCTTCTACATGAGATTATGAGTTACTTGTGAGGTAATTTTCAATGGGGAGGTCCAAGGAGAAGATTCATGAAGAAAATGGAAACTGAAAAAGATATCTGATCATGCAAATGATGGTGGGAGCATTCCCGGAATAGAAAGGAGTGCCATCAACAGATACACATACATACACACACATCTACAAACATAGTTATATTTGCTATTTTGTTGGGAAAATATTTATTTCATTGAATATTTGCCAATTGCACATAAAATTTTAAACATTCATTCAAATATAATTTTGAATTCCAAATTATTTCCTTGCTTGAATGTCATTAGTGTGTATGCAAATATTTGTAGCTATACACATTATTAGTATGTGTGTGTGTGTGTGTATGTAAATGTATATAGGAACACTAAGCTCTAAATACTGTACCATGAATTCACAAAGATCTCTGCAAAAATAGCTTTTCTTATGGAAGAAATAAGAAAAATGTCCAGGTACATTTTATGACTGTGCCACAGAGTTGCTAATGTAAATACACAGTGAACGACAATTAATAACAGCAAAGACCACTGTGCTGTGATTTTCTTTTTAATGTCAACCTTGCCTTATGTACTAATTGAATGCCAATTGAAATGTTGCTTCATTTCTCTGACCTTCAGTTTCTTTAACTATATAAAATGGGACTAGCAAAAGCATTCACATAATAGAATTGTTGTAGGATCAAAAATATCTAATATGTAAAGCATTTTTAAATGAAATTTATAGATAACTATATAAATATTTAGTAGATATAAAACTCATATTGTAGTTGTAAATTAATAGGATATGATGAATGATTATATAGCATGAATGAGAGACTTCATGGACATGCTACATTGCATTTTTAAAAAATGAATGGCCAAGAATGTGGTGGTGCTGTTAATAAATAAAATAAAATAAAATAAAATAAAATAAAAAGATAGGCAAATTGAAAGGTTTTGGTGGGGAATAAAGAACCGATAAGCTTTTATTAAATACCTTCTGTATACTAAGCACCATGGAATCTAGGGATAAAAACAAAACAATGCATTTGAAGACTTTATATTCTACTGGGGAGGTGGTATGTATACAATACACGGATATTAAAATATGATGTTATTTTAAGAGGATCCATATATGGGGTGATCAAAGAAGCTTTCATGGAGGATATAAACTTTGAAGTGAACTGAGAAAAAAAATGAGTATTTTAAGAAAAGAAGGGGAAAGTGAATGCATACCAATCATAGGAGAGAGCCTGGTGATTCAGTGATATGTCCAATTTGGCTGCACCATACAGTAAGTGGGGAAGGAATTATTCATATTAATCCCTGAAAGAAAAGATTGGAAACAGGTTCAAATGAAAACCTGAAACTTGTTTTTAATTCTAGAAATGCTAAGGAATTTATTAGAGAAATAAAAGATTTCTGTTTGTATTCTTAGCCTTTAGCATGCTCTCTGTTGATTATCTCTTGTTTATGCTGTCTGATGTCTGTTTGTACATAGTAGTTTTTATCAGGCTCTGAACTTTTTAGGGCAAAAACTCTTTATTTATTTGTTTGTTTGTTTTTCATCTTTCTTTGTAGCCCCAGAACTTAGCATGATGCCCATGAAATAGCAGATGCTTGATAAATATCTATTGAAAGAATTAATGGATATAAGAGCTAAATGGAAAGATTTTTCCCCCCTACTTAAATGAACTGGGTTCAAATGCATCACTTGCATCACTTCATGATTATTTAATCTTGAATCAATTAGTCTACATGTATGGACCTGGGTTTTTCTAATTTATAAAATGAGGAGGGACTGGCTTCAATAATATCTGAAATTTCTTTGAGCACCAGATTGATGATTCTATTATTTATGATCCAGAATTCAAAATATGAAAAACTTATAATGCCATTTTATTCTAAAGAAAAACATTGTAGTATGAGGAGGGGATGTTTAATATTACTTCAATTTAAAGGAGGTGTCTGCCTTAAAAACATGCTTGTGAAGAAATATGCAGAATTTCCTATTTTCTATTTCAGGATAAAGATTAGCCATACCGATGCACATCCAATAATATCAGCTGTAAGACATTTTTATTGATTCATTAACTAAACCAATATTGTCCAACAATTATTTTTCTGTGTGAAGAAAACAATAATGATAATAACTAAAGTAATACATTGTCCACTAGAACCACTAGATGTGGAGCAAAATAATAATTTTGTGGAATAGAATATTGCTTAGGTAGATTACATTAATCACAGTCTTCAAGTGATTTGAATTCTCATCAATTATGATTCAACTTAAGGCAATTAAGGAATAATCAGAGTAAAGAATATACTATTACAATCCCTTGAAAAGGAAATAATTGCCCTTTATCAACTTCATAAGGAAAATTCACCAAATATAAATGTATTCCACACATCAGTGGTTTCAAATAGAGTACAAAGTCCTCTTGTGGTGGTAATTAAGGGAAATTAATAGAATCAGCTAAGGGTGGGCAATGTCAATAAGAAAAGAAGAAGAAAAGGTTAGAAGGGAAAAGGTTAGGGGAGGGGTGGAGATTTGTCTTTTTTTTTTTTTTGTCAAAGTAACATGGTGTTTGGTGGGGAAAGATGCATGAAAGTGTAATTGGATCATATGAGTTTCTTTCTGAGGTCTTGGACTCAATCCTCAAATTCTTAGTCCTTAAGAGAACATGTTTAATCTAGCATTTACATGAGACTACATATTAAACTCATATGCTACTTATGCTAATGATAACATATGAGTGAATCTAGCTAATGCCTATGTTGTGTGGTACAAATCTAAAATCTATTATTAATGGCAAATTAAGGAAATTAAGGGAAAAAAATAAGGAAACACATGGAACAGCATAGAACTTAAAGGAATCATGTACAAGAGTCTTAAGCCAATATATAGTTTACTTTTTTCCTCTCCTTATGGGCCACAAAGAATATGACTGAACTTTGTGTCTTAGAATAAAGTAAAAATCCTAGTTCTACCACTTATTAGCTCTCTGATATTTGGGCCTCAGTATTTCAATTTAAAAAATAAAGAGGTTGTAAAGATGGCATTAGAAATTCCTTATAATCATAGATTTTTGGTCTTATGACAATATGAAAAAATATGTTGAATTTGGAAGGAGACAAAGAATAATAAAGGATCTTGGAAGAGCACTATTCACGACTTTTTACTGGATTCTTCTAGCTCAACATCCCTTAGTTTATTAGTATAATTTGGCTATTGAATCTGTGTGATAGTTTGTGATTTTTATACCTATTTGGGGGCAACTAGGAGGGAGAGTGGAGAAAACAATGCGAATGATGTCAGGAAGACCTTAGTTCAAACCTGTCATCAAGCACTTACTAGATAGATGATTTGGGCAAGTCACTTAAGTCTTTGTGCCTTAGTTTCCTCCTCTGTAAAATGAGTTGGAGAAGGAAATGCCCAACTACATCCATATGCTTGCCAAAAAAACCCCAATTGGGATTAATCATTCACGACTGACAAAAATTCCAATTTATTGAGTGACCTTCACTTTGACCCAAATGAGAAGATGGTTAAAAAAAGAGGCCATGAAATGCTCAAAGAAAACATGACTGAAGGGAATTCTGCCTTGAAGGAGTCACTTGATGTGTTACTAAATAAGTACATAATCTTCTACCTTCCCCATCTTGGTAGAATCTGTTTCTAGGACAAGGAGAGCTGAGATTTCAAATTGAGTAAGATCACTTGACTAAGTCAAAATCATACTTCCAGATCTAGTTTCCTAAAAGTATTTTTCAAGACTTCCTATGTATTCTGTCCCAAATGTACACTGCATCATTTGCCTCTTTGGTAAGGGTTAGGCTTCTAGAGCTTAGTGTTACTAGTTGACTCTTTCAGTGTCACCCATTTAGATAAAAGGACATACAGAAACAGCAACAACAGCACCTTTCTCCATTGTTGAGTTCCATTTTTTTCTTTCTGCATTATTGAATGAGGATGTGTGTGTGTATATATATATATATATATATATATATATATATATATATATATATATATATATATATATAGAGAGAGAGAGAGAGAGAGAGAGAGAGAGAGAGAGAGAGAGAGAGAGAGAGAGAGAGAGTCAAATCAATCAGGTCCTTAAAATTGTGGCCATTCCAATATGATTCACCATGATGCTTCCCAAAAAAGATGCTTCTGCTTGGTGATATTTTAACCAGGACTAACAGAATTTTAGTGAGCAAGTCATGGATAAAACAGCATATACAGTAGAAATATCAATCAATCAAGAAACATTTATTTAGTACCTATTATATGTCAGTCATTATCCTAAGAACTTGGGATACAAAGAAGAGCAAAAGACAGTCCCCAACTCAAGGAGAACATAATCTAATCAGTGAAGGAAAAATGAGAAAAAAGGATAGGTGACAATCTTACTGTACTTTTATGTTATTTCTTGCTGTAGATTGTAAACACCTTCAGAGCAGACACTTTGTGTTTTTTTGTTTGTTTGTTTGTTTCGTTTTGTTTTATTTGTTTTGTTTGTTTTGTTTTGTTTTATTTCCATTATCTGGTTCAATGTTATCTGACATAGTAGGCCCTCCATAAATGCCATTAGATTAGTTGATTTTGAGGGGCATAGAGAACATAAAGCATGTCATTAGTTTTAGGGATTACATTTTAAGGATATTAATAAATCTGATTAGGTCCAGAGAAGATTGAAGAGAGACCTCAGCAGCTTCCAGTTTTAATTATCATTTTAGGACCGATGATTCTCAGATCTACTTGTTCAGCCCTAACTTTTCTGATGACTTCAAATTTTGCATTTCCCACTACCTTTGAGAAATCTTTAACTGGATGTCCAATAGACATCTTAAACTTAATATGTCCAAACCCAGATCTCTTTATTTTTTCTTCTCTGAACCTCCTTTTCTTTACTTTTCCATTATTGTTGAATGTACCCCAAAGATCCTAATTACCAATTTTACATTCAACTTATCATCTGGAACATTGGGTGTTCTCTCATCTTTTATATCCAATCCATTATCAAGGTCTATTCATTTCACTTTTGTAACATCCCTTGTGGATTTTTCGTTTTCTTTTCTGAAATCGCTATTACCTTGGTACAGGTATTCATTTCATCATGCCTGGACAATTGCAATTATCTTCTGGTAAGTTTACCTGTCTTGAGTGTTTCTGTATCCCAATCTATCCTTCCTAGTAAAGTGAACTCTCTAAAGCACTGGTCTGATCATGTCAACCTTCTACTCTAAAAACCCAAAGGCTCCCTATCACCTGCAGGATCAAATATAAAATCTTCTATCATTCAAAACCATTCATAAATTCACCACACCATCTTTCCAGTGTTCTTCCCCTCCATGTATTCTGCAATCCAGTGACACTGGCCTCCTTCCTAGAGATCACAAAAGATATCATCTCCTAACTGTGGAGTTTTCTGGCTAAACTTCATGTCTACAATCTTGCTCCCGGCTTATTTCAAGTCCCAGCTAATATCCCACCTTTCACTAGCAATTCCTACCTCTGTAAAAGAAGTGATTTCTCTTTGTTCATTATCTCCCACCCCATTTCCCCCAGATTGTGAACTCCTCAAGGGCAGGGATATGTTTTGTCTTTCATTTTTATCCCCAGAACAAGCACAATAACAGGTGTTTTTAAGGTATGCTTTCGCCCTAAATGTTTATTGATTCAATGTCATTAGGTAGTAAGATTCCATCATCAAAAATATTCAATAATACAGTAGGGATACAATTTCAGTAATGGTGAAGAGCAAATTTCTGGGAGGGAGGGAGCTGTATATGCTATTCAAATTCCCTTCTAAGCTGAAGAAAATATGATGTCATGTATTTAATTCAACTGCCTCTTATTAAATGCCTACAAGTGCCTATCATGACTGATTTTGCATTCTATCACCAGAATATGCTAATCATTCACGGGGCTGTAATCCTTTTTTGTGGGTTTTGGGCAAATTTTCCAGCAGCTTGTTTTCACTTACTGCCAATCTAAGCTGATTGGGAGGTGAGGCATTTATTAGCAATGCCCATGAGCATAGGGGTGTGTGGTTAATTTTAATTCTAGAATAAAATTAAGACAATGCCTGTCAAGGAAGTCCTTTCTCAACTACCTGCTCAAACAAAACTGAAGTTTACCATTCAGGGCAATGGACCTTTGAGAACAGGCCTCTTGTTTATAGGCTATTGCTACAATAGCAGTCCCCAATGTAATAATGTCATGGAGACTGAGAGACTTGAACATCTCTGCAAAATGACAACTAGTGTATTGGAAATGGACATCACAGCTTTAATAAAAAATGTCGGGAGGCACCCGAGAAGTAATTCCAGCTCAGATACCATCTTTGAAGTGCCTATTAGTTTTCTGATTGCTGAGCCTATAGGAGGATTATCCAACAACGTGGAGATATTGTATTTGTCAAAACTGACAGAGCTTTCGGGAAAAAAATCCACCCTCTGACGACAGGATAGTTGACCTAGATTTTTTAAAAAGTAAAATAGTTTTATTAAACAGCAAGACTGATCTGAAGGATATAGGATTATATTTTGTATGACAAATTGATGAAGAAAAAAAAAAACTAAATAGAGTGAAACATGTTATACTCTACCCTCCATCCCTAAATATTTCACCTCCATGAATTTGCATGAATAATAATAACTAGCCTTCAGAGTTTGAGATACACTTTCAGTAAATTACCTCATTTGAACCTTGCAAAAATTGGGGAAGGCAGATGCTATGGGATAATTATCTGCTTTTACAGAATAATGAAAAGAGGCTTAGATTAGTTAAATGACTTGCCCAGGAATACAAAGCTACTGAATATTAGTGGCCTAATTTGATCCCCATTCTTTTTGACTCCTAGCTATTTATGTTAAATAGCCTTAGATAATAACCATGCTGAGGATCTTTCATTTAAATGCCAGGTAGTGTATTATTACTGTTGAGGATGAGACTGAAAAAAATCATCTCCATGAACATCAGGGATGTATTATGTCCAAGTATATAATGAAGAGGTCTCTGGGAAATCTAAGGAATTGACTTTTATTTTTTCTAAGTCTACATACACACACATACATACGTCTGTGTATGTAGATAGATTTACACATACATATAGTCATAAACTTTATTTATTTAATATATGATATATATGGAACATGAATATATAATATATATGCAACATGATTATATTATGTATATATGTATATATAATATGATTAATATGTACTAGAAGTTCAAGATGTCATTATGATGATTTATATGATGTCTGTCTGATGATTTTTCTTTACGCAAGTAGATAACATTTGTATATTTCTAATGGAACACTAGACTTGGATTCAGGAAGGTCCAGATTCAAATCCTGTCTCACTCTTTGTATCTGTGAGTCCCTGGAAAAGTCATTTAATCTCTTTCAGATTTCATTTCCTTGTCTGTAAAACAAGAATTAAAATAGCATTTGTCTCTCAGGGTTGTCAGGAGACTGACATGAGACCATATTTGTAAAGCAATATTAAACCCATAAAAAGCATTACGTGGAAGTTCACTGTTGTTATTATTAATATTTTTCAGTCCAAGTTTGACAATATTCATTGAATCAAAATAATTTTCAATGTATTGTCAGCCAGTAATGATGTTGTTTAGTCATTTCAGTGGGTTCTGACGCTTTGTGACCTCATTTGGGCTTTTCTTGGCAAAGATACTGTAATAATTTGCCATTTCCTGCTCTGGGTCACTTTTACAGATACAGCTAAGTGACTTACCAAGTATCATACAGCTAGCTAGCAGGGATCCTTGAATGGATTTGAACTTCTATTTTCCTGACTCCCAGGGCTGGTGCTCTTTCCATTGTATCACCCAGCTTCACCAATTGGGAACTTAATATACTGAAAACAAAAGCCTATGACCTCTTAATATACAAAAAGGAATGTTTTGTGTGAAACAATTTTTAACTGTTACATTTTAACACGATTACTAAAATTTGATATATATTTCATGTATCATTACTGAAGAATAGCCCTGGTGCTTCTCAACTTCATTCTACACACAGCCAGATCTGTCCTTTATGATGTTGTTAGCCTTCGTTTTCAAAGATGAACAAAATGACATCGCTATGTTAGAGTTGAGTTGCGATGTTTCCTACTGTGGCTGAGTAGATCAATATGAGCTCTGAATGCTCTGCCAGTGGTGGGAGCGACTTCTCTAATTTCGTGCATTTAGCATTTCCTTTGAGCTAATTCAATTCTGCTTTGTTCATATAGCACACAACACCTTCTCTGATGAGAGCACACCATGCTGTGTGGTCCTGTAGCCGTTAGTCCTGTCATACAATCAGTTGTAAAGTTTTTAAGAGCCACCTTGTGAGCGTCCTTGCATCACCTTTTCTGACCATTTTGTGAGCATTTGTCCTATGTGAGTTCTCCGTAAAATAATCTTTTTGGCAAACGTGCATTTGGCATTTGGACATTGTGATCAGCCCATCAGAGTGGCACTCCCTGCAGTAAAGTTGAAATCTTCGATGGATTAATTCAAAAAAGAACCTCAGTGACTGGTATCTTATCCTGCAACGTGATCTTCAGAATCATTTCAGGACAATTCAGATAGAAGTGATTCTGTTTCCTGGAATGATACTCGTAACTGTCCAGGTTTCACAGGTGAACAACGATGAGGTCAGCACTAAAAGTCTACCGAGCCATTGACTGACCTCATTTGGTATGATTGAGAAACTTGGACAGTATACCTTTATGATAATAGTCACAAAAACAAACAAGCAAAACAACGAAAACAATAATAGCAACAGCAATGAGACTTCCAAAGGGAATACTCAAGAAAGGTCCTAATTTAAGTGGAGACTGACTAAACCTGGTCATGAACCACCAAATGGAAACCTACTACATCGATGAGATCTTAGACCTAGAACTAGAAGTGACCTCAAAGGTCATCTAGCACAATCCCCTCCCTTTACCTTATTTTATAAATGGTGAAATAGAGACACAGCAAATGAAATATTCCATCTGTGGTCACATAGGTAGGAGAAGAAGGATTTGAATCTAGGTCCTGGCTCTATCGCACTGCACTGAGAGGCTAAATTCAAGGTCCCCTGAGGGCAGACACAGGGATTATTGTTTCTCTCCCACCTCCTCTTGATTCCCCCTAAATCACCTGACACAATGTTGGACACCCTTCATAGAAAGACTCAAAACAAAGTACTGTTCACTGATTTACTGAGATAGTTCAGGAAATATTTCAAAGAATGAAACTAGGGCAAGGCACAGAATCTCCCTACTTGAGAATGGCAGAGGTGCCTTGAGCATCATACCTACTCTAAGTAAAAGGATTTAATTGGGACCTACTAGTGCTCACTTTTGATTTTTCTCATTGAGTTTTGCAAAGAGGAACACTGAAATCCATTACAAGGATGGTTGGCCCACAGGTAGGCAACTGACTTAGAACTGTTCAATGGTTTCCATTTGGGGATTCATAATACTAGTAATGAAAATACCAGTTCACATTTAGAGGAAATGTTAAGGATCCCAAAATGCATAGATTATGGTTGATCTTCAAGGACCCACTCACAAAAACTTTGACTCAAGGGAGATGATACAGGAATCCAAAGAAAGGGAGATTTTAAATGGGGTCACAAAGAGTCAGACACAACTGAAATAACTAAAGAATGACAACAAATCATATCTTCTGTTAGTGTAAAGCAGAGCTTCACTCTACTTTAAATCACTTAAACTGGTAGTTTAATTAAAAACTAGAATTCTAAGTTCACCATCTGTTGGTCAACTTTCTTTGCTCTCTTCACACTTACTTAGAATGATAAGATAAAATCATTTCATTTGTTATTCAGTAATTTTTAATCTTTTTCAAATCTCCATAATCCCATTTAGGCTTTTTTTGGCCAAAGATACTAGAATGGTTTCTCATTTCTTTCTTCAGCTCTTTTTACAAGTGAGAAAGTTGAGATAAACAAGGTTAAGTGACTTTCCCAACATCACTCAGCTAGTAAGTGTTTGACACAATATTTGAACTCAGAAAGATGAATCTTCTTGACTTTAGATCTGGCATTCTATCCACTGGTCCACCAACTAGCTATCCTAGATGAAACTCTTAGGATAGTTTTTAAAGCCCTTCATGATCTGAATTTTTTTTAACCTTTCCAGGTATCTTATTGCTCTGTGATCCATGATGCTTGCTACTTTGTTTTTCCTCAGACATGATACTCCATCTCTAAATTTCCTGCACAAAACTCTATTCATTTTCACTTACTGTTCCCCATCAGCTAAATTTCCACATTTTGCAAAAAGTCAACTTTCCCTGTAAAATTTACTCTATTTTTTTTCTCTCTCAAAGTCACATTTGTGCATATTTGTATAGTGTCTTTTTATTAGATTTTGTGTTCCTTTGAGGAAAGGGCCTGTTTTTTGTTTTGTTTCATGTTTCTTTTGTCTTTCATTGAACTCCTATAACTTAGCAAAATGTCTGACAGATAGCAGGTGCTTAATAAATCCTTCTCTAATTTGATTTGATCAGCAAATGACAGATATAGTGATTTATACTAGATACGTGGTTTTGTCTTTTCCAGATTGGCAGAATGGGCTGAATTTTGTCTTCGTCTGCCCAAACTTTGAGCATCCTGTGTTACTTTTTTTTTAATCATAAGACTTAGGGATTTTAGTGGAAGAAGAATGGAAAGGAAGAATAGAGAAAAAACCTTAAAATATGAAATAATCAAGGAATATATTAATTATAGAAGGAATAAATTTTATCAATAAGTAATAGATACTAGTGACATGATACACTTAATAATTATGCTTTTGATGGTCTCTCTGTGTAAATCCTGTTAGCCTTGTTTAATATTACAGGTTAGTATATGGCCTATTAAATATGCTTCAAAGGAGGCTTGAAAAAATGATTAACATTATCATAACAATAGACAAATTAACCTTAAATGAACTTTCCTTTTGTTTCACGCATACTCCTCTCCTTTTCCTTGAATTACCTTCTTTTCTTAAAGTTCCCTTTAGCTAATTGAGAACTCTGAGATTCAGGAGAAAAAGCCCTTTTCATCTTATGTACTGTCCGGTAATCCTTCTCCCAGCATCTGAATCTGAGAACTTTCCATAGAGTTTCTCTAACTGCATGGCCTTTCTTTACCTTAAAAGTTGAGAAGCTGACCTTTGCTTAGAGTGAGCTACCTCCCTTTCATATTTCTATTTTTTTTTCTTTAATGCTCAAATCAAATGACGTCTTCCAACAATTCTTTGATTTTCATCAGGTCATGTAATCATAGATATAGAGCTAAAATGTATCTCAGAGTCTATCTGTCCCATTGTTTCTTGACATTTTACAATGAGGAAACAGAATTAGAAAGAGTGTTACATTGCAATGAGACAAATAGTATCATACAAGGTGTCCTAAAAGTTTTAGGGCATTTCTAAACTTTAATACCTTGAGAGAGTTTAAGCTTTAAAAACTAGACAAACAAACAGAAATTGTCCTAAAAACTTTTAGGGTACCCTGCATAAAAGATGAAAGGGACCTTAAACCAATCTAATACAACTCGCTGATACAAATGGGGAAACATGCACAAGAAAATTAAGTGACATATAAAGTCACACTTAAACAATTAGCCAGCAATATGAAGTACACACTATGTGCCAAATACAGTTTTAGACACTGAGGATTTAAATGCCTAAATAAATAAATACATCAATAAATTAATAAATTGGTGAGTTGATAAATAAATAGATAAATAAATGAAGATAATAAAAACCAGAGGCTGAATTTGAGCCAGGAGCTGCCATTTTCAAAGATAATGTTCTTTCTTTTGTATCATAATGACTCTATAGATACCATATAGATTTTTGTCTTATAATTCATGTAATGTATATTATCACTTGAGTTAGTTTCCTATCTTCCTAGTAGATATCAAGCTTCTTGAGAGGCTGGACCATATCTTATCTACTCTGTTTAGAATCATCTTGGTTTTCCCATTATCTCTCACTCCCTATATACAATCTTTGTTCAAGGTCTGAATTTCATTTTTGCTCCATCTCTTGAATATGCTTCTTTCTCTCCTCTGATATTGCCATTATCCTGGTACTAGGCCTTCATCACCTTATGCTTTAATTAGTATATTATCTTGCTCATGGGCCTGCTTATTTGTCTCTCCCTGTTCCAATCCATTTTTCCTTCTGCTGTCCAAGTGATTTTTCTAAAGCACAGTTCTGATCATATCATAATTCCTTAATCTCCAAACTCAGTGAATCCTAGTGATTTCTGATTAAGTCCAGGAACTAATACAAAATGCTCTGTTTGGAATTCAAAGCCTTTTATAACCTAGGCCCATCTACCTTTTCAATCTTCTTACATCTCACACCCCCTGACATATACTCTTCAAATTAGTGAAACTGGCATCCTGGGTATACCAAGGATAAGACACTTCATTTCTAAGCTCTGGGCATTTTCTCTGGTTGTTGGCCACTCTTTGAACTCCTCCCTCCTCTTCTCTAACTGTTGATTTTCATAAAGTCCCAACTAAAATTTCACCTTTGAGGAAAGATCAACTTTCTTTTTGTAAATTATTTCCTATTTATCCTGTATTCAGCTTGCTTTATACACACACACACACACACACACACACATATATATATATATATATATGTGTGTGTATATATATATGTATATATACACACACACACACACACACACATATATATGTATATTTGTTTTACATGTTGTTTCCCCCATTAAGTTATAAGCTTCTTAAGAGTAGAGATTATATTTTGCTTGGTTTTGTATCTTTAATGTTTAGCATCATCTCCGGCACACAGTAGGCATTTAATAAATGTCTATTGGTTGATTGATTGTCTTCCTCGAACTCTAACACAGTGATCTGCACACAGTGGGTTCTTGACAATTATTTGCTGAAATTGTGTTCAACTGTCTTTTCCTGAAAGTAGAATCATTTGCTAATTGTCTGCTTCTAGCTGAGAGGCAGAAGATAAGGGAAAACTAAGCTTGCCATCTCTGCAAGGTGGCAGGCACATGGTTTCTACAGAGATTCTGAAAACAAAATGA
Source organism: Antechinus flavipes (assembly GCF_016432865.1). Taxonomy (NCBI): domain Eukaryota; kingdom Metazoa; phylum Chordata; class Mammalia; order Dasyuromorphia; family Dasyuridae; genus Antechinus; species Antechinus flavipes. The sequence goes on along the minus strand of NC_067399.1, from coordinate 12,118,220 downwards.
TTGGAAGAAGTTTTTTTCAAATAAATGCCTATTTTTCAGCAACAATGATCAATTATCTCAGGAGCAGTGTTTACTCAGAAGCATAATAACTCTTGATTAGAAATGTCATAAACAATAATTAGGCAGCAGTTTCTAGGCTGAGCAGTGTTTAAAATGCACCTGGGATTACTAATGCTGCCATTATAATTTTATTTGTAACATAAATATTTGATACTAGGACCAAAATGTAGGAATCACAACAATAGCAATTATGATGATGACTGGATGGCAATGATTGTAGATTTCTAAACCTTCTACATATAAAGTTAAATATCCATTGACATTTTGTACGATATGCATAGGCAGATCCTGTGGAAAAGAAAGACTTAGGGTTTGGAGCATTTAAAGAACGGACTTATCTATTTAAAGAAGCCTCCATTAATGTGAAAGCAAGAAGTTTAAGTAAATCCCTGAGATGGAAGAGAATTCAGGGAGGGCCCATCTACTTCAAACAGTGTTATACAATGTAAAGTGTGTCCATTATCAGTCAATAATTCAATAAATATTTATTAAGCACAGTTCTAGGCCCTGTGTTAATGACCAAGAATAAAAATAAATAACAATCCCTGTCCACAAGGACTTCACAAATTGATAGAGGGAATTATTTTAATAGCTATATACAGGACAAATGGGAAAAATTCAACAGATGGAAGGACCAACAATTAACAGGATTTGGAGAAGTCTTCCTTTAGAAAGTGAATCTTTGTTTCATAACTTCTAAGAAATTCTTGGGTTTATCTCTCTGAGATTTGTTTTTTTTCTCCTAAAAATGACAAATTTTAAGTACTAAAGATCCATAATATCTGTTTTTTTTTTTATCTCCAGCTTCTACACTGCTATTAGATCAGAAATCCATGCCCCAAACATGAATGCATTCAAATACTTGTGATGTGTCTCCTATGCATAAATTGCAATGCCAAGTAATAGGCACAATACTTGTAATAGTAACAATAATGTTAATATTAATAGTTAATAATTAGTAATTTCAATGTTAAGAGCAACAAAGTGGATTGTCTGGGGTCACTTAGGTAGCAAATTTCTGAGGCAGGATTACAGTTCAGAACTTCCTGATCTGAAGTCCAACTATACACTCTTCTGACACTTAGCTGCCTAAGAAAGAAATTATTCCTAATTACAAAGGACTTACAAAAAATTTGAAATCTTCATGGAAGCATTTTGGTACAGTGGGAGGATATTGATTTTGTATTTAAATTACCTGAGTTCCAATGCTTCTTCTGATATTTACTAATGCTACAATTTGTTCTCCTGAAACTCAGTTTCCTTGTATGTAAAATGTGGATTTTGAATGTGATTGCCTCTAAGGTCCCTTTTATCTCTGGATTTATGATTCTGTAATCAATAAGAATAGAGATCTATGATTTAGGGGTGGAGAGGTTCATTCCAAGCAGGTGAAGACTTTCCCTTGAAGAATGAGTAGATGAGAACAGGATGAAAGCAGTGAAACAGGCATTATGGAGTACTTAGAACTTGGGAAGACATCAATGATACAAGGTCATCCACTCATGTTGATCCATAGTCAGTCATCTTGATTTTTGCCTTGCCTCTGGACTCAGGAAGATTTAAGATGACAACCTTGTGCAACTCTGCTTCAATTAAGTTCAATTCACAGTAGTGAAGATTTCAGTCCATGCGGTCATTGATTCTCCTCAAAAATGAATCACAAACCATATCTTCTTGGTGACCTGTTGCATCTTGGAGAGAGGAGGAAACATCTTTGCACTTTGAAAAGATATATGGCCCCTGACAACTGGGGCACAGTAAAGGCCTAGAAAATTAAGTTGAGAAGAAAGAATCCCTAAACAAAACAAAACAAAACAAAACAAAAAAAGAGCTTTTCTTGGAGATAAATCAATAATCTAATCCAAAATGACAGTTTGACACTGGAGGAAATTTATATCCACTGAGGGAAAATGACTTGCTCACAGTGGTAAATGTCAGAAAAGAAATATAAAACCAGGTCCTAAGCTTGCTGACTCATGACTCATTCCACTGCATCATCCACCTTCATCTCAAAGAAGTTTTCAAAAGTCCAATATGGGATATTTCATTAGGTCCCTGACTTGTACTCAATGTTCCCCAAAGTGTTTGTTTTTTTGTTGCTATTGCTGTTGGAGTGGGGGAAATGATTTATCATCACATCTGTCCCACCTCTCATTTTCATTGGCGCTAACTACAATCAAGTAGGATGTATCTACATAAGCCAAGTAGACAAATATCATGTAGTAAACCTTATTCCACCAGAAGAATCAATAAATAAATACCCACAGCTTTTCTCTGTGCAGGGTTTCAGGACCTGAAGTGACATCAGGAATACTTTGAGAAATTTGACTCAATTTAACAATAAATTAATTAAGAATAAATAATGAGCAAAAGCTCGTTATTAGAAAGTTAATTTCTTGTGATAAAATTATTGGATCTAGAAAGTTGTGCAAGGAACGTGGTAATCAACATGATGGAAGTACCCCAATTCTATGGCTATTATGGAACTTTGAAGGGATCTTCTGTCTCTAACCTAGAACTCGATCTGTTAAGTTGCTTAATGCACATGCTTCTTATAGAGTCACTGACTTACTATGAATTAAAGGTGAGACTTGAGCTCACATCTGTCTCTCTCTGCATCTTGCTGTCCTTCCATTTGGAACCCCTCATGAACTAACATTCATTCTGGTTGAAACTACATGAAAAGAGTCAGCATCTGGGACTAATGAGGCATTGGTTTCCTAAGAAAATAGACATCCCTTAAAGTCAGATTTGTTTCATTTTCTTTTATGCAACCGTAATGCTCAGTGTCATACCTGGAACCTGCAAAGGCTTGTTAATCCGTATGAAGAATATGACAATACTGTGGATAAATGAGTGCTTTATCCTAGACTGATATCACAATGCAGTCCAAAGTTGCATCCGCATCCTTGGCTACCTCATCACATGGCAAGGTATTCCCACTCAGAAATCATCATAGAATCATAGTGACAATTCCAAATGCCACTGGACAGTTCCATCACAGACTACTAGAATTGCCCACAGTGACCCTGTGGACCAGACCTTGGAGGGATTCAGGGTCAACCAGAGTCAGGATAAATCAAAGTCCTTGACCTTTAGGGGGAGAAATGAAGGAGGCAGGCAAGCTGCCAAGAGGCTCCTGAATTCTTGAATCCAAAGTCACCAACTTCTCTCCTCCTCATCCTGCCGCCAAGTATCTCTCTGGTCCCTCTCCCTCTGCTCTCCAATCAGTGCCTATGATTATCTGAACACCAAACATTCAGCAAGCATAATCATGAGAAGAGCCATTTATCCAAACATGCTAATCGAGTCATTGTCTCATATCAAATAGGTAATTAGCCTTAAGTGCTTGGTTGTCTTATTCAAGTATATCTTTTTGGAGTTTCAGCCCTATACAATATTCTTCCTTTCTCTAGCCTAAATATTATCTATTTATCTAGAAGTCTGTATTCTTTTATAGGTGATTGTCTATTTATCCACTCTTTCAGGGATTGAATTGGATTTTCTAGGTGTTCCGGTGACTATTCACCCAAATTATGTATCTGAACTCCCTCTCCCCTTCTCCTGTTTTATGATCCTGGATGGCCCAAATAAAAATAGATTCCTTGCTAGTTGCAATACCAAGTTCACAAAAAAAAAAATGCTTATTGAATTTATCATCAAAGCCCAGTCCAACACCTCTGTTGAAAGCTCTTAGTAGAAACAAAATAAATGTAATAGATTGACATTCTCCAACCATCCTCAATCATCGTGCTGGAAATATGACCACCATTCTCAACTTCTTGTTTACTCTGACAGTCTAGCCTTGGATTCCATTCCTCAGAGTTGGATTCTAATTTATGAGATGTTATCAGATCTCCACACCATCTCCTGGATATCTTCTTCTTCACCATGTAAATTCCTCCCACTGCTGAATTATTTTTCACATTGGAAATTCCCTCTGCCTCTGAGATCTCACTTTCTTTTTAAAAGTTTTTTTTTTAATTAGAGCTATTTATTTTCAAAATATATACACATATCATTTTCAACATTCACCCTTACAAAACCTCATATTCTAATTTTTCGTACACAACAACAAAAAGAGTGAGGAGACTATGTTGTGATCCATACTCAGTTCCCACAGTCCTCTCTCTGGGTGCAGATGGCTGTCTTCATCACAAGGCCCGAACATTGGAACAGACCTGAATCGCCTCACTTTTGACAATCCATCAGAATTGATCATTGTATAATCTTCCTGTTGCTGTGCACAATGTTCTCCTGATTCTACTCAGTTCACTTTGTATCAATTCATGTAAATCTCTCCAGGCCTCTCTGAACTCATCCTTCTGATCATTTCTTATAGAACAATAATATTCCATAACATTCATATTCCATAACTTATTTAGCCATTCTCCAACTGATGAATCATCCACTCAGTTTCCAGTTTCTTGTCACTAAGGGCTGCCACAAAAAGTTTTGCATATGTGGGTCCTTTTCTCTCCTTTATGAAGATCTCACTTTCTGATGGCCAGTTACTCTGAGAACATAGAGCTTCTACTACTTGGAAAAATCACTTCCACAGAACTTCCCTACCATGCCTCTGTGCTGGCTACCTACCCATCCACTGAAGGACCACAGTGGATAAGCAGCTATATCTGGAGTTTAGACAAAGTTCAGTTCAGTCTCAGACAATTCCTATTCATGTAATCCTGGTCAAGTCACTTAATTCTTACTACCTCAATTTCCTCAACTATAATAGTGACATAATTATAAAAGTTATAATAAAAAGTATAAATACTGCTTAAGATTATTTTCTCCACTTTCCCTCTCCCACCTTTTTAATTCCCCTTTATATGTTTTATTTCTCCATTAGAATGTTTGTAATTGTATTTGGAGGCTTGTCTTCGGAGAATCTTCCTGCTTATATTTGTATTCAGAGGACAACACAGTATCTATCCTGTAGCACTTACTTAATATTCTGTCCATCTGTCTGTCTATCTATCTGTAATTCAACTATGTATCTACCTGTCTTCCCATCTATATTTTTGGAACAGTCTTCCCTCAGAAAACCTAATCAAGGAGTCTCAGAGAGTGGGCCACCAAAGATGATTTTTTTTTTCAGTAACATCAACACAAACTGCTCATTAAGATGTCTGTGATCTCTGTTGATGGAATGAGTACCAATGCCAATGAAATCAGGCATCCTTAAGGTGCCAGAGGAAGTATTTTCAACTAAATCTAGGCCATATGTTGTTGAATAATTTACTGTGGGAAACTTACCACAAACATTGTATTCGTAATGTTTCCAGTGCTTTTGAGTCCCTTAATATTTCATTTTTCTTAAAGCTGGGAAATTATAATTTATGATGATAAAATTAATCCCAAACTGCAGCTCTCTGAATTTTAAGTAGGTTATGAACTTGGAAATATACTTTAAAATGTGAACTTGGAAAATTACAGTCTCTTGATTTTAATAAGGGAGGAAGAAAATAGAAAATTCTAGAAATTCTCATTGCTCCAACATTTAATTCTTGAAGAAAATAGTCTCTTTTAGTCAAGGAAAAGTTATGATGCTTGACATTCGCTGCACCATCAGCCTATAGAAAGTTGATTTTGGGGTCAGACTAAATGAAGTTTAAAATAGGAACTACTTTCTAGCTCAATACACTGTCATAGAACAGACTGTAATTGAAGACTGGGAGCTCCCAGGAACAAAAGATAGGGAACTTATCATGCTTTTACACATTTATAGAAAGGTTATCTGTACTTTCAAAAGAAACTGATAGTTGGCCATTCTCCTTTGGATATCCACGAAAGCTGTGTCCTACTGTGTAGGTAAAAGGCATGGATCAGTAGGATTCAGACCTAGGTGAATCCTTGTTCTGCATTTATCACTTCTGTGACCTTGAGCAAGTCTTGGAAGGAAGAGCCCCACCTAGAAAAAAGAGGTCATGAGCTAGATGACCTCTAAGGTCCAATATATGATCTTAAGAGCCATCTTTCCAGCTGCTGACACACAGAACTCTTACTTAAAAGATAAAGACATAAACAAATGTTCAGGCCTTTTTCATTCGCTTCCTTTATCTAGAAAGCTTGGGTAATTGGTGTTTTGATATGTTACACCTTTCCATGAAATCTGCAATGGAATATACTGGCCTATTTGCTTTTCTGCACACTTAATTCTTTATCTTTAATCTCCAGGCCTTTCTTCTACCTGTTTCTTATGCCCTGAATGTTCTCCTTACTACCTTTCAAAATTTGGATTCCTTTAAAACTCAGTTTAAATAACCACCTCCTACAGGAGGCAAAAAAAAAAAAAAATGCGAGAGAATGCATTTTTGGAGATCTCAAAATCTGTGCCATTTGTTTCTAACTTCTTGTTCAGACCTTTTCTGGCCCCATTTGTGTTTTTTTTTTTTAACAAAGATAATGAAGTGGTTTGCCATTTCCTTCCCCAGTTCAGTTTTCATATGAGGAAACTAAGGCAAATGACTTGATGAGATTTGAACTCAAGAAAATGAATTCCTGAATCCAAGCCCAGCACTCTATTCACTACACCACTTAATTGTGTTTGTTTCTAACTACTGAGTCTTCATCTCCTTTGTTTTCATTTATACAAGTTGTCCCAATACTGTGGATAAATTTACCATCCTTGGCAGTAGACATTCCAAGGATATACACATAGAAGATGGAGGTTGATGCATATATTACCAGAGCTTGCTCACTGTTTGAGAGTCTCTAAGGAAAACATGTTAGAAAAGAGGTATTTGATTGCTTACCAAACTGAAGGTCTACAGACTTTGTACTGACTTCATTGCTATATGCTTGTGAAATCTGGACATCATACCAGATCCATGCCAAGAAATTAAATCACTCCCATTTGAATTATCTCAGGAAAATCCTGAAGATACATTGGCAAGATAAGCAACTCTGATATCTTTTCTTAAGATGAACTGCAAAGCATTCAAACTAGACTGCAACATTCATCTTTTCAAAACCCTGTTTCAAACTGTTCTCCCTTATCTTTCTGCCTTTCCCCTCCTCTAAACAAAAGCAATATGATAAAGGTTAAAGATAGGCAATTCTTCTAAATATATTTCCATGTTTGTTATGCTTCACAAGAAAATTCAGATCAAAAGGGGAAAAACCACAAGGAAGAAAAAGAGCAAGCAAATAATGAAAACCAAAAAATGATATGAACAAACAAACAAACAAAAAAATACTATGCTTTGAGCTATATTCAGTTTCCATAGTCTTCTTTGGTTGCAGATGGCTCTTTCCACCACAAATCTATTGCAATTGTCATAAATTATCTCATTCTTGAAAAGAGCCAAGTTCATCACATTGTTCATCACATTATCTTGCTGTTGCTATATACAATATTCTCTTCATTCTGCTCACTACATTTAGCATCAGTTCCTGTAAGTATTCCACTCTTTTCTAAAAACAGACTGATCATTATTTCTTACAAAACAACATTCTATTAATCTGTATAAAAACTTATTCAGCCATTCACCACCTGATGGACATCCACTCAATTTCCAGTTCCTTGCCACTTCAAAAAGGGCTGCCACAAACATTTTTGCACTTATGTGACCCTACATTTCTCAAGCTATTCTGGATTTATGATCAGACTAATGCATATTATGACAAAACAGCCTATTTTGGTTGGGAAGGGAGGGTGGTTATTCTCTTGTAAGTAGCTTTCTACTCTGATACCACCATGATTCTCTAAAGTAACAATTTTACTTCCATTCCTGCCTATGTCCATTTAAGTATTCCAGTTTTGTCTATACTATGGAAGAGGATCACAGAAGATGCTGCCCAAGCTCAATTTCAGATTGGTTAAGGAAAAATATATTCTTTCATTGCCAGATGCTCACAGCCACAAATGGACAGAGGGAAGAGATAGATTGGCAGATTCTACCCTATTCAATTGTCAGGAGGAACTCCAAGTATGGAGGAAAAGAAAGATGAAAAGCATATTGCTGTTAATTTTGAATCTTCATTGTGTAATTACCCTTCTGTCTCTACAGCCAATAAATCACTTCTTATGATACCACACAAATCAATCTATGGTAAGTTATAAGCGGTCAGAAACATGATCCCAAAGCTTCTTCTTAATAACCCATGTCTCAGAATAGTGATCAAGAATGTTCTATGGGACAGGGGATTGTTCTTTCTTACTTAAGATAGTATCATAGAATTTATATGTTAGAAGGAACCTGGGGGTGCTGTTGCAATGTGATTGCTGAGGCTTCATCCAGCTTCTGCTTGCAGATGGGAGGTGGGAAAGCATCATATGCTGAGGCAGCATTCTCTTTTGAAGCAGCTCTAGGGGCTGAAAATTGTTTTGTTTCATTTTATCTTGACAAACTTAAAATTACATCTTTACAACTTCTCCTCCTTCCTCTTGCTTCTTCCTTCTACTTCCAAGAAGAATATCATTCCATCATTCCACTTTCTTTACATGACAGTCCTTCAAATATTCAAATAAGCTGATCTGAGTCTTCCCTCCTTCAACTAATTATCCAAAGCTTTTTCCAGTGTTAGTGAGATCACTAAATCAAGGTCTCTCTACCCTAGACAGGCTTAAGTTTATCACTCCTTAGATTATAGTGCTCAAAACTGAAAATAATATTCCCAAAGTGGTCTGCTCAGAGCAATGTAAAGAAGGAAACTGCAAAAACATGTTGAGGAAAGAGCAATCCCAACTGGTGACAGGAGCTCAGGAAAGGCCTGATATAGAAGTAGTAGCTCAGTGACAAACTTCTAAGTTTCTAGCAAATACATTCAGCTCTGATAGAAGCCTAATGGTATCACTGTTGCCTCCCTACCTCATAGTAAAATGATTATACTTTGCAGGTCAAAAATCAACTTAGAGTTCCTGATGTTCAACAAACACAACAGTGGCCACTGATCTACTTAGTTCAACACTGCTAGTTAGTCTAAGAAGTAAATAGGCAAATCACTATTGATCAGAGAATTGCAAATTAAGACAACTCTGAGATACCACGACACACCTGTCAGATTGGCTAAGAAAACAGGAAAAAATAATGATGAATGTTGGAGGGGATGCGAGAAAACTGGGACACTGATGCATTGTTGGTGGAGTTGTGAACGAATCCATCCATTCTGGAGAGCAATCTGGAATTATGCCCCAAAAGTTATCAAACTGTGCATACCCTTTGATCCAGCAGTGTTTCTATTGGGCTTATATCCCAAAGAAATACTAAAGAAGGGAAAGGGACCTGTATGTGCCAAAATGTTTGTAGCAGCCCTGTTTGTAGTGGCTAAAAACTGGAAAATGAATGGATGCCCATCAATTGGAGAATGGTTGAGTAAATTGTGCTGTATGAACATTATGGAATATTATTGTTCTATAAGGAATGACCAGCGGGATGACTACAAAGAGGACTGGTGAGACTTACATGAACTGATACTGAGCGAAATGAGCAGAACCAGGAGATCATTATATACCTCAACAATGATACTGTTTGAGGATGTATTCTGATGGAAGTGGATCTCTTCGATAAAGAGAGCTAATTCAGTTTCAATTGATCAAAGATGGACAGAAGCAGCTACACCCAAAGAAAGATTACTGGGAAATGAATGTGAACTATTTGCATTTTTGTTTTTCTTCCCGGGTTATTTTTACCTTCTGAATCCAATTCTCCCTGTACACAAGAGAACTGTTTGGTTCTGTATACATATATTGTATCTAGGATATACTGCAACATATGTAACATATATAGGACTGCTTGACATCTAGGGGAGGGGGTGGAGGGAGGGAGGGGAAAAATCGGAACAGAAGCGAGTGCAAGGGATAATGTTGTAAAAAAATTACCTTGGCATGGGTTCTGTCAACAAAAAGTTATTATTAAATAAAGAAATAAAGAAGGAAATAGGGTGATGAGATTTCATAAATTCTTAAGTTGAAATTCTGCCCCAATGAAGAAAAGGACATTCTCACAGCAATTCGATATTTTCAATAACAGATGCTTAAATGTCAAATTATCATACTAGAGACAGAAAGGAATTTGCCAAGCCTTCATTCACTAAATTAAATGATCACTTCGTTTTTAGATGATTGAATAACCATATCTAGGCTCATTAAATATGATGAGGTAAAGAAACTAGAGCTCTGATTTTATTAGTAGAAGGAACTCCCATATGAAGAAATTCAATTTACCAGTATATTGTGACACCTTTTTTTTTTCTTTTGCAAATTACAGATGTAGAAAGTTGTTTAGTTTAAAAGTACCTTGGTCAGAGTGTCTTTGCAGGTATATGTTACAAGAAGAATTTGAACTTAGTCTTTCTGGCATATGGAAGAAAATAAATGAAAAAAATAAGGGAGGGCAGGGAAGAAGGGAAGGAAGAAAACCATTTTAGAAACTCATAAAACCCTCTATATTCTCAAATTTTAATCTTCACCCTCAGATAAGGATGACTTAGAAACAAAACAAAATAAAAATATCCATCCACCCATTTCATGATGATGAGGATGAAAAACTTTTTAAACTTTCAATGAACTTCTGTACAATTTCTCATTTGATCCTCACAATAATATTGTGAGGCAGGCATAGCATATTACCATATCTATATTATGGATTAGGAAACTGAGAGTAACAGAAGCTTGATTTGACCAAGGTCACCTGATTAGCACTTGCCAAAGACACTTCCAGACATGGAACCCCACTTACTAATATATCAAAGAAGGAAAGGAACAACTAGCAAAAAAGGGGGGAATTTTTTTTCCTTGAAGAAAATATTTATTAAAAAACATGGTAGGTCATGTTTTGGGTAATTGGTCTTTCCAAAATGATTCTTTTCTGATAGAAAAATAGCCAATATTGGATTATTTTTCTTTGGTTATATTAGTCACACCTGGCTCTTCATGACTCTATTTGGGATTGTCTTAGCAAAGTTGTTGGAGTGGTTGGCCATTTCCTTTTCCATTTTATTTTAGAGATGTGCAAACAGAAGATAATATGGTAAAATGACTTGCTCAAGATTACACAGTTTAAGCATCTGAGGCCAAAGCTGAACTCAGGAAGATGAATCTTCCTGACTTCAGACCTGGTGCTCCATTCACTGCATCACTTGTCTGCCCCAAATATTGGATTCTCCTGTTTTTTCCCTCCTGGTAAAATAACTCACTTTCCCTAATTGTGAGCTATTTTGTCAGTTCTGTCATGAACAATTTGGTCAGGGAGAATGTTTATCCTTTGCATGATTTTTCTATGCACACCAAGTGATTAGCTGCAATATGAATAGAAGAATTAGATATGTTGGTCCCATTAGTATCATAGAAGCCAAAATGTTGTTTTTGAAGGACTGACCCTAATTCTATTTCTCTTTCATATCAATAGACCACTGTAGCCTTTGAAAGCTGGTTTTTCCCTCTGGGTACAGGAATTGGATGGATTTTTGTGAAGCTGTAAATAGAAGCCATTTTCCAAATCCTCTTACTTCAAAGATGAGTAAAGCAAAGCTGAGGGAAATATAATGACTTGCCCAATGTCACACAAGGATTAAACATCAGAGACAGGATTTGATTCCAGCATTTCTAAGTCCAGAGTTGATACTCTGTCCCCTGTACCATATTCATGACAAGTTAATGCTTTAAATTAATTGAAAGTATATATGATCACAATCACACACATAAATTGTAAGTCCTATTTTGGGAAAAAAATATATGTATACACTCACTCACACCCACCCATCCCCCCCCCATGTAACACACACACACACACACACACACACACACACACACACACACATATACCCTCTGGTGTGGGTGTGGGTGTATAATTTATCCAAAAGAAGATACCTACTCATGAGTGTATTGTTTTTTTTTTGAGTATATTCTTTAATGCAAAATTATATCCATCTATCAAGGTCAATATGCAAATTATAGTCTTGTAATTTTTCCATTGACAAACAGCATTTATGTGTCAAAGTCAATATTTGAACTCAGGTCTTCTTGACTCCAACAACAATATTCTAAATACCTCACTACTTTTCAATGCAATTTTTTTGGTCTATTATGTAAAGATTATGCATGTTCTTAAGGGTATATCTTATTTCAATTGTCTTCCAGTGCATTTAAAAAATGCATTTTGTGTTTTGTTTTTACTGTTTTAGGACAGTCTAAAACATCTATATCCTATAACATTCTTTTCCTTATTTACCATTATATAAAATCTCATTCAGTGACTGTGACTAAATCACAGATGATCCCTCCTTTCCCTTAATATTTTACATGCAGAAGAATAACACTTAGACTGTTTGTTCCATGTTCAGTTCCATCATTCTCCCAGGTTATCAGGCTTCCAATTTAGCAGTTATCCTGGATTCCTCATTATCTCTCATGCCCCATATCCAAGTCGTTGTCAAGACTTGTATATTTCACCTTTAGAAAATCTCTCATCTGTACTTTCCTCTGACACTGTCACCACCCTGCTCCAGGTCCTCACCATCTCCCATCTGGACAATTACAATATCCTGGTGATGCACCTGCCTGCCCCAGAGCATCACTTCCCTTTCCAGTTCATCTTCCAATTAGTTGCCAAACTAATTTTCCTAAAGTGTGGATATGATCAGGTCACCCCCTTATTTGATAAGTTCCAGTGACTCCCTATCACTTCCAGGATCAAACATAAAATCATTCTTTTGCAAACTGACCCTCTTCTAGTTTTCTAGGTCTCTTGAGCCTTACTCTATACAACATGGTTGGTTAATCCATTGTTATTCTATGTTCTTAAAGAGGACTAGAATAACATCACTATTTTATAGCCAAGTTACAATATATCCAACTGTGGTGGATCAGATCAATATGAGCTCAGAATTCTCTACCACAAGTCGGATACAAATATCCCTATGAACATTTAGCGTGACTTCTCTAACTGTACCTCTTGCATTTCTTCTGAGCTATTTCTTTGTTCCTAGAGCACAGCACTTTCTTTAATAAGGGCACACCATGCTGGGTGGTCTATGTTAGTATCTCTCAGGTCACATGATCAATTCTAAATTTTTTTGGAGAAATTTGTTAGGTCTCTTTTGCCTTATTTCATACCATATACTTCAAGTACCACTGGCTTCCTATTTGTTCTTTACACAAGATACTCCATCACTAGATGGTAGGTATTTTCAATGACTCTCTTCCATGCCTAGAAGACTCTTCTTCTTCATCTCCGTTTCCTACAAATCCCAGCAAATCCCAACATTTTACAAGAAGCCTTCCTCTTACATCTTAATGATTTCTCTCTATTAAGGATCTTTTAACTTTTTCAAAATATACTTTCTTAATGTATATTTATTTATAAGTTTTTCTCCATAAGTGTGTAGCCTCCTAAAAGATAAAAATTGAATTTTGCCTTTTTTAACATCCTCAAAAATTAAAGCACATAAAAGTCCTTAATCAATGCTTATGGACATACTTACTGATTGATCATAATACAAACTCATTCTCTTTTTCTGGTCCTTTATTTCCCGAATTAAAAATGTATTCATATCATTTATCTTACACAAATTGATCAAGATATCAATATTTGTTAAATATCTATTACATATCAGGCCTTGTTTTAAGAGCTTTTGATACAAAGAAAGACAAAAAGAATCCCTTTCCAAAAGAAGATAACAAACAAATACTGAGCAAGCAACAATGTACAAGCAAGATATGTGCAGGGAAAATTAAAAAGACTCTCATAAGTAAGGGCATTAATGGGCATTGAGAATTCTTTCTACCCTTTTTCACTTTAAAAATTGTTCTTTATTTAAATCTGTGGAATGAAGCAAGCATTTCTATAACACTATATTATTAGTGATTTAAAAAATGATTGTACATGGAAATGAAAATCTATTCTGCACAACTTACTATTAAAAAAACAACAACAACAATATAGTTTTCAAGTAGTTTCTTTTCTTTTTCTTTTTTTTTCCATCCTCTTCCCACCCTAGAAATAACTACCATAGCTCTATTGGTTCATTTTCACATTCTACTTTCTTATTTGTGTACAGGCATGTCTTGTTCCTTGAAGGTAGAAGTATGACTCAGTCTCCTTTTTACCTTCCACAGTGTCATTTTTAGGGGCCTTTAAAATTGTATCTTTAATTTATGAAATAAAAGAACATTTCTGTAACATAGTAGAATAAAAATGAGATTGTATGTGAAACTGCAAATTTACTTTCACAACTTGCTATTTCATTCAAATATACAGCAACAACACCATGTAAATTTATTTTTTCCCCCTTCCCTCCTTGAAAGGGTTCTTAAAAAAAAAAAAAAGGTTGGAGTTAAGTCGGGTCTTAAAGGGAGCTAAAGAATCCAGGAGGTAAAGATGAAAAGAGAGAGGATTGCATATACTGGGGACAGCCAGTCTACGCTTCCAGAGCTGGGAGACAGACTATTTTGTTCTTGGAACAGCAGAGAGATTGATTTGATTGAGTAATCAAAGAATAGAGTATGAGAAAGCTTGAAAGATAAAAAGAGATCAGGTAAAGAATGCCTTGAAAAATAAAACAGAGAGCTTGAAATATGAAGTTTAACATTATATATATATATATATATATATCTACATATATATATGTAGATATATATATATATATACACACACATACATGCATACATACATACACACAGAGACACATGTATATGTGCACACATATATACATATATATGTGTACATACGCATGTATACATGGTTATGCATGCATGTGTGTATATATGAATATATTATATATACAAGTATTTATTGTGTTTGTATAAATATAAACATATATATAGGTCTGTGTATATATACATATACATGTAAATATATGTACATATCTATAGACACATATATATAATTATAATTGTATATATAATACATACACACATACACACACACACACATATATATATAGTTATTCTTTATTTATGATGACTTGAGTATATTATACTATACATTACACTACACTATACTATACTATATTATATAGAATTTCATTAGTATATGGATTTTCTATGTAAGGAAACTTTCCCTACCTATTCACATGGTCACATTATCTGTTGCTTGGGTCACTGAGAAGCTAAGTGGCTTGTACAGTGTCAAATATTCAGTATATTTTAGTAACAGAAGTGGAACCAAGCCTTAATGGGTCTGATACCAGATCTCTTCTATACTGCTTCAAACATAAAACCATTTTAAAATGAGAAAATGTCAGTGAATACTCTCATTTCTATTGGATGTATTAAAAAATTAGTTTTCTGTTTCATGTCAAAATAATGTGGGTGTGTATTGTTCAGTCATTTTAGTCATGTCCAACTCTCTGAAATACCAATTGGGATTTTCTTGGCAAAGATTACCTAGCAGTTTTCTATTTCCTTCTCCAACTCATTTTATAAATGAGAGGGTTAAGGGACTTATCCAAGGTCACATAGTAAGTGTCTGAGGTCAGAGTTGAACTCAGGAAAATGAGTTTTTTCTGACTTCAGGTCTGGCACTCTATAAAACCATAACTAATAAATAATGACCTTCTATGCAATACTTGCCTAATGCTCACTCAAGCTTCTCCTGAAGACCTCAAGTGAGAAATAACCTATCATGACCCGAGGCAAATCATTGAAGTAGCTCTAATTCAACAATTCTTCATTTTTTTGGTATCATGGAGCCCTTGGTCAATCTTGTGTAATCAATGGATCTTTTCTCACGATAATATTTTTAAATGCCTAAAATAAAATTCATAGGTTTAATGAGAAAATAAATTATAATGAAGTAAAGTTTTTTTTTTCTCTATCAATGTCTTGAACTCCTGAAATCGAATAATGTGCTCCTTTGAGGTTAGTCAGTCAATAAACATTTATTAAGCATTCATTATGTGCCATAAGCTGTACTAAAGGTCAGAGATACAAAGAACAAACCAGAAGAAGAAGAAGAAGAAGAAGAAGAAGAAGAAGAAGAAGAAGAAGAAGAAGAAGAAGAAGAAGAAGAAGAAGAAGAAGAAAATCTCTGCTCTAAAATACTTACAAAATATAATTGAATGGACACTATGCAAACCAACTTTATAAAGGATAAACTGAAAACAATCAACAGACAGATTTATTAATTGCCTACTCTGTGTTAAGCAAAAGGGAGTCAAAGTCAAGAATAAAATACCAGTTGTACATGTTCTTGCTAAACATAAGCAATGCAGCTCCTTTCTCCCTTCCCTTCCTTTCCTTCCCTTCTTTCCCTTCTCTTCCTTTCCTTTCCTTCCCTTCCCTTCCTTTCCTCCCTCCTTTCTTCCCTCCCTTCTTTCCTTCCTTCCTCCCTCCCATTCTTCCTTCCTTCTTTCCTCTCTCCCTTTCTCTCTCTCCCTCCCTCCCTCCTTTCCTTCCTTCCTTCCTTCCTTCCTTCCTTCCTTCCTTTTTTCTTCCTTCCTTTTTTCTTCCTTCCTTTCTTCTTTCCTTCCTTCCTTTCTTCCTTTCTTCCTTCTTCCCTTCCTTCTTCCTTATTTCTAACCTGAGTTACAATTGTATATTACTTCAATTAAATTGTTCAGAGATATTAGTTTAAAAAGGCCAGGGTTCTCCAATGTATCCAGACCATCTCCATTCATCCTGATCTCTATTTTGCCACTGGATGACTCTGTAGCAGAATGTCATGTCATCAATTCCTTTATGTCATGATCCTCTTTGAGAATGATGGACAAACACCATACATATATACATGTGCACATGCTTGCATATATACATATATTTAATGCCTGATAATATATAATATATATTATACTTTTACATGTATTTCTATATTACTTATATCATACACGCACATATGTATATGAAGATATAGTAATGATTATTATACCTGAAATGAATATTTTGACATATATACCACTATCTTTCATGGTAATATACAAAAATAATGATGTCAAATGGTTTTAGCTCTTAGTGAATAGTGCTGTATTGCTTTACCAAAATATTATAATTTTCACCTTTACCAAAGCTAAATTTTAATTTTCTTTTCCTGTAATATTGCCAGCACCTTTAATGGTTATCATAATGTCATAACCCTTGGGCTTTTTAAATTATTTCAGCTAATTTTTAAAGAGAAAGAACTTTCATCTATTTTTTTTCTATTTTCAGGTGATAAGGAATCACATATATACATAAGCACATGTACATAAATACACACATATGTGTGTGCACATAATATTGTCCATCATTGGACTCTTTATCAAGAAATATACTTTTTTTATTTTTATAAATGTGCATTCTATACATGATATTGACTTTGTGTACAAAACATTCAAGGTATTCAAAAAACAAAGTATCCAGGTAATGAAATGTGCATTGTATTCATTGTAATATTTAGCTGTACTCATTATATAAAACAAAATCATTTTTAAAAATGCTGATGACACTCTTTTGAAAGTAAAGAGCAATGAGCTTATTAAACAGTTGATCAAACATTTCTGTAGTTTCCAGATTTTGATGAGTGAGGAGGCCTTAAAAAAGCACTGGACTGAATAGTGTCAGATCTGAGATTATCAGTGGCCATATATTTGGTCAGCTGCCTAAGGTCAACTCAATTATTTTATATGTATTTCAGGTTTCTAATGGTAGTTTGATCAAAAGGGCATTGGACCATGTATTGAGATACCTGGACCTGATGCTAAATTCACCACTAAATAGGTGAGCACTTTATCTTTCCTCTTAGTGCATCCATTTCCTGATTTGTACCCATAACGCAACAAGAGGACAGAGTTAATTTTTTTGAACACTTCTAGTTAATGATCTCTTTTTGTTTTTAAATTTGGGATAATACATGCCCACCTCCATTTCTGTGTCACCTCTTTTATTCCCAACTTCTTCTTCTACTATTCTTCAACAACATTGTTATGATTCAGGTAAAGTGTTTCTCTCCGAGTTTCTCTCACAGTCTCCATTTTCACAATGTTCACAGTCACTGCTATTTTGCCTTTGAATTCAATCAGGGTATGACAATCTCCTTTATAAATTCATGCTAATCTTCATTATCCACCTCAGACCTTACAATTTTTCACAAAGTTTTTTCTTCAGCACAACAGTTTAAGATAAGCCATCTTGTCTCTGAATGAATATTATTTTTAAAATTCATATGGATTATACTCTATTGTGGGGAATTTACAGTATGTACAATCACTCCATTGGTACACATTGGCAACTCACTCATTATTGAAAATCTGTGAGAATTTCTCTAATCATATATAGCTAAGTGACTTTTCCAGTGTTCTACAACTAATATATACCAGAAATGTGATTTTAACTTGATTCTTCTTGAAAATGAGGCCTGGATTTGGTCCACTAAACCATATCGTTTCTCATGTATCTTACACTGAAGTGCAGTTTTAAAATCTAGATGTTCATATCTAGTCTCCCCAATCAAGAGATAAAATTATTGAAGGGAAAAACCTCATCATTTTTTGTTGATTCCTAGAAGCATTTAATGTAGGGACTTTATGTTCAAAAATTATTTTATTGATTGAAATAATGGCTGAAAAGTAAGGCAGAAATCCAAGCCTTAGTTATTAAAAAAAAAAATCTTAAAGATATAACCTTAACCAGAATTGCTCTTTTCATATGCTCTGAAGCAAACTGATCCTCAGTTTTCTCTTCTGTAGAATGTGAATAATCACTCCTATAATATTTTCATCACAGGTTTACTGTGAAAATCATATTGTACGAAGTGGATATATTTAGCCTGGGGAAGAAAAGGCTTTGGAAAGAAGAGAGAAGCTGGTGCATGAGAGGTGTATTCAAATATTAGAAACCCTGTCATACTGAAGTGAAATTCAGCATTTGTGTGTTTCTTGGGGACAAAACTAGGCACGAGACGTGAGAGTTGAAAAACAGCAATTTGGCCTTTGTGATTCTAGGCTTTCCATGAAAGTGAAGAAGCGTACTTTGAAAAGAAATATTTAAACTGATGTTGCTGTATGACAGTGAGACATGCATATAGTTTCAATGAGCTCAACATCTTATCTTCAAGCATGGATCAATCCCTTCCTCCTGATATAACCCTCTCAATCCCCCCTCAGAAGCATTCTCATGTGGGCAGTAAGACTTGTTCTTTGATTGGTGACTTTATCTCTGAATCTCTATATTAGGAGCACCCATACCACTGAATCTTCCTTGAAGCTACAGAGAAACTGTGATGAGCACGAAAGGGCTGCAACATATAGTCAATAAATAACTCCCCCAAATTGAATGAAAAACAGCATCAAAGAACTGGATATTAGGGAACAAAGGATCAATTTCATGGCAAGAAGAAGGGGTCATGGATAGACAGCCAGAGGTTTCTCCTGGTACTTTCACATTAGAAGACAGAGAAGATGGCCCTTAGCACATGGTGGAGGGAAGGGGGATTCGCCATGACAAACATGTGGGAATGTAGGAACAAGTGTGAAAAGTTAGATTGTCTTTGATGTGCTATGATCTGCACCATTAGAATAGATGCTCATATATGTATGTGTGTGATCTTGAAAATGTATATATAGAAATATACATATATAAACATAATTGTTTGCATATAAATATATCTATGTAACCTTATCTATTTTATCTATCTCTGTATATGTTTAGATGCTTGTGTGAATATAGTATTGATTAAAGGAAGTTAGGAGGGATTTTATGAAAGTCTTATCTTTCCAAAAATGGAACAGGCTATCTCAACAGGTAGAAATTTCCCCTTATTAGAGTTCTTTAGGAAGATGATTGATGATTATTTTGGGAATCTGATGCAATACTGAATCTTTGGAGAGTATGGGTCAGACTAGATAACCATTATAATCTTCATATTCTGTTAGTGTGTTGTTTTTGATTAGTTTTGTCACGTTCAAATTTTTAATGACCTTGTTTGGCATTTTGTTGGCATGATACTGGAATGGTTTCCCATTTCCTTCTCCAGATCACTGCAGATAAAGAAACAGAAGCAAATACATTTAAGTGACTTTTGCAAGTCTGAGCCCAATTTGAATACATGAGGATTGGGTTTTCTGATTCCAAGCCTAGTGCTCTATCTACTGTATCACTTAGTTGACCTGTATTTTATGATAGTCTATAATTCTGTGACTATACAGGCATTAAAATGGGAAATATTTTAGCATCATTGTTGAAATAATATTAGATGAGTGTCTAATAATTTTGTGCGTTTTGAGATATAAAATTATTGATTTTTTAAAGTAGGAAGAACAGATTCAGAGAATCAAATAATTTTAACTTTTCTGAAAATGTTAGTTGATATATTCAAACAGATGGGAGACAAATCATGATGATTTTGGAGGGGCCCCTTCTACATAAAAAATGCTCTTGTTGAAGTTTATCTTGAAAAAGGAGCTATTGGAAAACAGCTTGCATTGAGTTGTTTCCAGCTTTGGCTACAGTTCTGAGTATCCTTCTTTTTCCAATTATTTTTGTTAGTACAGGGAAATGATTCTCAGCTTTTATAGTGAAATCACATGTTGATTAATCGAAGATTGTACAAATTTACATAAAATTCATTAGGAAAACTTCCAAAAGCAGGCATTCACCCAACAAGAAGAAAAGGATAACAGAAAATAACAATCTGAGATGTAATAAGGCATTTTGAAGCAATGATCTTTCCATATGGAATACCTAAAATTATTAGTTTCCAACGAGTCACATTAGAATCCTTAATTGATACAATGGCAGATCTGATTAAAAGACAGGGATGATTTTTAATATTTATACAAGATGGAATATTCAGAGGAGAATCACACTATAAGTTTTAAGGTGTTGTAGGAAAATCTGAAGAGGCCGTCACCATTTTCAACTGACCATGTGTTTCTCTTGTCATTTTATAAAAATCACTTTTTTGGGATGAATTGCTCATATACAAAAGTGGTAATAGAATGGAACCAAAAAAAATCCATTTATTTTTGCCTTCCTACTGATCAATGAATATCCTTCTATCAGATCTAATTGGAAGTTGTTGAGCTGCTTCCCCTTGACAGGTTCTGAAGCCAATACCTTTATAATGTTTTTTGACAGGTATTCAATGAGATAAACAATGTTTCATGTTGGTGCTAATTATAGAAAATAATCACCAGATTGACTATTCTAAGACTTTTTTCTGTCCTACAAAGGCAGTGGTTCTTTTATTTTTGTGAAGGCAATCTGTACTTTGGGAAGCCAAGCAAGTGATAGATGTCTGAATGAATGTCAGAAGAGAATCACTTGAGGAACAATATTCTTAAGGATTCTAACAACACTAGTACATTTTTCCAAAGTGGATTTTTCCAACAATCAGTGCTGTGTTTTGGGCAATATAAGTGAATAGCTTTATTTAAAAAAAAAAAAAAAACAGTGGTATGAGGTCAACTAAGAAATACTTTGCTCTCATACCTGGTAACTCATTGTGTGTTTCTATGAAAGAAGCATTTCATGGAATATAGGTTTTAGGACACCCACTCCAGTGAGCAAATATACATAAGTGATCCATCTCCTTACTTAAATGGACTCCACTATAATCTTAATTTGGAGCTACTTTAAGTCACTGATGCATTGATTGGTAGAGATAAATTCATTTATTCATTCACCACAAACTTTCACAAACCAGTGCAGAACTTTAAGTCAAATTAATCTTCCTAATATACATATGGCAAATATTCCATAAACTCAGTGGCTCCCAATTACCTACAAAATAAAATATGAAATGCCCTAGAATTCCAATCTCTTGATAGCCTCATCCCTTCTTTCTTTCCAGTCTTATACCTTGTTCCAATCCTTCTCTGTATTGTGTGACATGGATCTCCTTATTGTCTTTCACATAATGCACTCCATCTCCAGACTTCAATCATTTTGAATGGTTATCCCCCATTTCTGGAATGCTTTCCATGTTAATCACGACAACCTGGCTTCCTTAGCTTCCTTCAAAACTCAGCTAAAGAATCACTTTTTTAAGAAAACTTTTCTAGTCCTCTTTTCTCTCGATTATCTCAGATTTATCCTTCATGAAATTTGTTTGCAAATATATTTTACATTATCTCCCCTAATGAAATGAGGATTCTTTGAAAGTATGGACTTTAATGTGTTTATGTGTGTGTATGCCCAGTGGTTAGTACATTTCCTGCTTGGTACATAGTAGATGCTTAAATTTTTATTGAATGATTTGATTTCATCCATCTAGTGTTTTATCTTTAATGTAAATATTCTCCTAGTGATGTTCCATAGCCTTTGACCTTGAAATGTTAGGAACTCCAAAGAATACATGTTTTCAGTAGGGAATATTTCAAAAGATGTCAAAATATGTCAACATATTTCAGGAAGGAAGAAAGATATTTCCTGAGTAAGTAAAGTCCTGATTAATAGGAGTCTTGAATTTTCACTTAGACCATGTTTTACACGGCTACATTATTTCTTTTGTAGCTTTTATGGGAATAAAAGAACTTGAGAATTAAGAAAAGACCTTAAGAGCCTTCCAACCCAATCTCCAAGCCTATTCTGAAATCAATCATATCTTTGGCAGCAAGAATTGACTCCCTACATAAACAATTCCAGTGATATTGATCTTGCTAACTCTTCATGCAGAATAGTCTACTTTTGAATCGATGTGATTATTTATATTTCTATATATTAGGAATATAGGATGCTGCTAAAATATGTCTGACCATTCCACTAACCTAATTTTCTTTTTGTCTCTAGGATAAAATAAAATAAAGCAATTAAAATATGACATTTGTTCATTTATTCACTGATTCAGTCTTTTGTTTGTCCATTATTTTTGGTTATTCATTTAAGAACATAGGCCTCTCTATCTCACCCTTGTCGGAACTAAAACCTATATTCCATGAAATGCTTCTTTCATAGAAACATACAATGAGTTACCAGGTATGAGATCAAAGTATTTCTTAGTTGACCTCATATCACTGGTTTTTATAAAGCTATTCACTTATATTGCCCAAAACACAGTACTGGTTGTCAGAAAAATCCACTTTGGAAACTCAGCTCTACTGCTACTGATCAGCATAAATGTTTTCATCCACTTACTTTCTAATTTGGGCCATGTCAGTCTTTATTAAGCACCCTGGTAGCTTCATCCAATTCCCAGAATCTCAACATGTTAATTCTGAACTTGATATGTATACCAAATAATCTTTAGCCCAGTTGTGGTTCAAAATTCCCAGAATCTAGTGATTCAGCAATGTCATTCTCAACTGGTACCTCAGACTAGAGGCATACACAACCACATGCAACTTTGTTGGCTTTCAAAGCCCTTTACAACTTATCCCACATTGATTTTATGGATATAAAAGGAACAAAAGGAGGACCAAAGGAAGGAGGAAAGGCAAGAGAGAATAGGGAGGGAGAGAAGTAGAAAAGAAAAAAAAATCTATTATGTGCTGGAATTATCTTATGTACTTTCCAAATATGATCTCATTTAATCCTTACAATAACCCTTAGATATTGGTGCTCTTTATTAAGGTCTTTATCTACCCCACTTCATAGTTGAACAAACTGAGACAGACAGAGATTAAGTGATTAGCTCAAGATCTCACAACTAATAAGTGACTAAATGTGGATTTGACTCATCTTCCTGATTCTAGGCTAGTGCTCTATTCACTTTGCCATCTAGTTGCTTTTGTAGAATACTCAAATATTATTCTCATTGATCCTCAAACAAAATATTTCACCAACTATTTTAGTTCCTTGGAAATTGTGTCTATAGCTTATATTCCATTCATCATTTTTTTAATTATCTAATATGTGCCAGACAATAGTAGATACATCAATCCTTGCATTCATAGAAGGATATGCTATCTAGAATAAATTTCTCCTTCCTCATTCCAATAAAAGCTGATAAGCATAAATTTTCAAACTTTACCTTTGCTTCTGTTTCTTTCAGACCATGAAGAATA
Organism: Antechinus flavipes; assembly: GCF_016432865.1. NCBI lineage: Eukaryota > Metazoa > Chordata > Mammalia > Dasyuromorphia > Dasyuridae > Antechinus > Antechinus flavipes. Next base: position 12,094,298 of record NC_067399.1, on the reverse strand, counting down.
AGAAAATCTCCATCTTAAAATATAATTATTCAGGAAATCTAGTCATTTTTTCCAGCTTAACAATCTTAAATTCCTTCAAGAGTCCCCAGCCCTCTTTATATCCAGGACATCCATTTGCACATTCTCTTTTAGCTGCCCTTGTCTGCTTTTAAAAAGAGCATGTGGGACTGAATTTAAACTCCCAATGCTTAATTAAGACAGAGTTATCATCATGATTGTTTGGATTATTTAAAAATGTACATAAACCTTTGAATTCATTGGTGTAAAGAACTCCTAAGGATATCTCCCTGCCAATACAGATTGGTATAAACTTTGCACACTTGAGTTTTAGAGAGTTACCTGGAATACTGAGAAACAGAGACAAAAGGTAGAATTTGAAGATCTCAGCTTATGAAGATAAATTTCCTACAAATTAGAGCTATCTCAAACTGAAAAAAGTATGCATTGGGATATGGAATTTCCTTTCAGTTGATATTTCCTGATACATATCAAATTACCAATTGTCAATTATTGTTAAAAATTCCCCAATACAGCTAAAAGAGTTAGTAATTTGATAAATGATTCATAAAGTGATGAGGGAGATATACAATTATGAAACATTTCCTGAGTGTTATATATATAGATGTAACCACGCAGATAAATGTTTTATGTAAGTATTCAGTTTTTGTGGTTTTATTTCTATTATATGTGTGTGTAAGTGTGTATTAATTATTTGATGTTCAACTGTGATTCACTCCACAAAAAATATTTTTAAAGCATCTCTTGTAAACATGAATGAACTACAAGAAGAACAACATGGTGATAATGATGGTGATGATGTTGATGATGGGTGATGATAATGCAAAGGTAGAGGAAACAAAAGAGAAATTGAAATGTAAAGAAAAAAGGAGAAAGATAAAGAGAATAAGAAAATGGAGGAGGTGGAAGAAAAGGGGGAGGAAAAGAAGAAAGTGCCGGGAAAGAAAAATGAACTGTAATTCCTATTATGGTCCAATCATCTGTATTTCCTTGTCCTACTCCTAACAATGTCATGCTAACATACTTTTGCTAAAAACATGAGAATTTGAGGAATTGATATTTGCACATTTTTTGATGTTCATTCTCTCTCAAGTATACCTTAACACAAATAATTTGATTTAAAGCATAAGAAATCCATGCTTTTGGAATTTGAATAGACTTTAGAAGCTATTTAGTCCAGTTTTATTATTCTAGAGATGAGGAAACTGAGACCCAAATAAGTTAACTGACTTGACAAGGTCACTTACAATTTGTAAGTTGCTGAGCCTTTAGTATTCATCTAATATCTGTCCCCTATATTTGGTCCCATCCATGGAATACAAACAGCTTTATTTATTATATAGGAGTCTGAGAGTCTATATAGGGCAAAGGTGAAACTCCCAAGAAAGGGAGAAAAATTGTATAGATTTTAAATGGTATATACTGCGAGAACTTTGTTTTCTACATGTGTTAGTGGGTGTATACCAGTACTTGTTTGGTGAAATAAAGTTTGTCCTATGTTGAAATATACTTTGTTCCTCTGTGTCCCTATAAGAGACCTTAAGATTATTTCACCTACATCTAGAGAGACATATATTAGGATTGTTTTCTGATATATCTCCAAAGTATCTAAACATAGGAACAATATAAACCAGTTATAATTCTCTGAGGTCGTCCCTGGAATTAAACCCAGTTTTTAAAAGCAAGAACTTGGGACATTAGTCTATATATTCTGAAAGTAGAAGATTGTTTCCCTTTCCTTTGTGTCTGCTTCAGTTTAAGGAGTGAGTTAATATTGTGAGAGAATATTAACTTGTCCAGTCCCAGAAAAAAAGTTATGTTCTCTGGTGTGATTTAAAGTAATAAAATTGTTTTAGACACAAGATATGAAAGCAAATTGCCATCCTTTAAGGTACTTTTGGTTTTGTTTCTGATATTTTGAGGTTATACCTCCCCCCCAAATAGTCAGATATATGATTCTTGGCTTCATTTCAATAGCTGAGTTCTTTACATGGAATTATTCATGTAAAAAGAAGACTTGGGGTAAGTTACTCCCTGATGTACTATTAAATCAAAAACAAGTCATTTTCAACATCCTTTTGTTCTGGCACTTTGTTTTCTTCTGTTAACCTTAAAGCCTTAAGGCTTTTGAACTGAAATGTCCATCATTTCTGTCCCCTATGGAATGTAAGTGCTGTATCCCCAGGCTACTCTCCTCAGGAATGGTCTATTAGTTTGGGAACAGGTCATCATGCAGCATTTGGTATCTACTTAAAAGAACTTAGTTTACAGAAAAAAAAAGACTCCCCTATTATAAAATCTGAGCTCTATTTTGAAAGTTCTGAAAGCATTACTGACAACTTCTTTGGGTCCATGTTGAGTTATTTTTTATAGTGATTCATAGGATAACACAATCAAGACACATATTTAAACATAACTAATGAGTATCTTCTTCAGGTTTGAGATGAAAACTGTTTTGAAATTTCTCTCATTATAGAATTGAGGATCTAAGCTTTAGAGTGACAGATACACTGTCAAATGTTACTTTTCTGTGCCTATTTTTTTCAAAGTTTTGAGTTCCAAATTTTAACTTTTTTTTGATAAATCAAAGGGAATGTATAGTTTTATAGCTCTTTGGACATAGTAACAAATTTCTCTCCGGAATGGTTGGATTATTTCACAATTCCACCAATGATGAATTAGTGTTCCAGTTTCCCCAAATCCTCTCCAACATTTATCATTATCTTTTCCTATCATTTTACTCAATTGGAGATATGTGAGATACTACTTCAGAGTTGTTTTAATTTGTATTTTTCTAATCAGTAGTGATTAAAAGCATTTTTTCATATAAGTATGGACACTTTAATTTCATCATCTGAACATTGTCTTTTCCTATCCTTTGACAATCTATCAACTAGGAAATGACTTGTATTCTTTTAAATTTGACACAGTTCTTTACATATTTTAGATATGAGACCTTTATCAGAAATACCATCTGTAAAGATTTTTTTCTCAACTTTTACTTACCTTTTAATCTTGTTTCTGTTGGTTTGGTTTGTGCAAAACCTTTTTTAATTTAATGTAATCAAAGTTGTCCATTTTCCCTTTCATAATGCTCTCTACTTCTTCTTCGGTCATATATTTCTCCCTTCTCCAAAGATCTGAGAGGTAAATTATTCCTTGTTCTCCTAAATTGTTTGTGGTATCATCCTTTATGTGCAAATCACATCTCCATTTTGAACTGATTTGGGTATGGCATGTGAGATACAGGTCTATGCCAAGTTTCTGACATTATTTTCCAGTTCTCCCAGCAATTTTTATCTAATAGTGAATTCTTATTCCAGAAGCTGGAGTTTAGGGCTTTATGAAATATTAAATTATTATAGGTCTTGATTATTGTCTCATGTGTATCTATCTAATCTATTCCATTAATAAACCATGCTATTTCTCAGCAAGTACCAAATAGTTTTGATTACTGCTGCTTTATAATACAGTTTTAGGTTTGGTACTTATAAGCCATACTTTTTAATTTTTTTTCACTAATTCCCTTGATATTATCGACCTTATGTTCTTCCAGATTAATTGTTATTATTTTTTCTAGTTCTATAAAACAATGCTTTGGCAATTTAATTGGTACTACAATGAGCAAGTAAATCAATTTAGGCAGAATTGTCATTTTATTATATTAATTCAGCCTATCTATGAACAACTGATATTTTCCCAATTGTTTATATCTGACTTTATTTGTGTGAGAAGTGTTTTGTGATTGTGTCCATATAGTTCTTGGGTTTATCTTAGCAGGTAGACTACCAAATATTTCATTTTGTTTACAATAATTTTAAATGGAATTTCTCTTTCTATCTTTATCTGCTGATATGTGTTGGTTTATTTTATATCCTGCAACTTTGTTAAAGCTATTAATGGTTTCAAGTAGGTTTTTGGATGATTTTTTAGAATTTTCTACATATACCATCATATCATCTGCAAAGAGTGATAGTTTTATCTCCTCATTGCTTATTTTAATTCCTTTCATTTATTATTCTTTTCTTATTGCTAAAGCCAACATTTCTAGTATGATGTTTAATAATAGTGGTGACAAAGGGCATCCTTGTTTCATCCCTGATTTTATTGGGAATGTGTCCAGCTTCTCTCCAATACAAATAATGCTTGCTGTAGATGCTAGATGGATACTCTTTATTATTTTTAGGAAAGTTCCCTTTATCTCCATGCTCCCTAGTGTTTTAATAGGAATGGGTGCTGTATTTTTTCCAAAAGATTGTTCTGCATCTATTGAAATTATCATATTATTTATGTTGGTTTTGTTATAGATATGATTGATTATGATAATACTTCTGCATTGCTGATATAAATCCCACTTGGTCATAGTGTAATATCCTGCTGATAATTTGCTGTAATCTCTTTGCCAATGTTTTATTTAAAATATTTACATCAATATGCATTAGGGAGATTGGTCTGTAATTTTCTTTCTCTGTTTTGACTCTTCTTAGTTTAGCTATCAGGAACAGATGTGTCGTAGAAGGAATTTGGCAGTATTTCTTCTTTACCTATTTCCCCAAATAGTTTACTTTTTATTGCAATTCATTTCTCTTTAAATGTTCGGTAGAATTCACTTGTGAATCCAACTGGCCCTAGAAAATTATTTTTCAGGAAGTTCATTAATAGCTTCTACAATTTTTTTTAAATGGGATTGTTTAAGTGATTTATTTCCTTTTCTGTTAATCTCAGTAATTCATATTTTTGTAAATATTTATGCCTTTCCATAGACTGTCAACACTTGCTGCCATACAGTTGGGCCAAATAGCTCCAAATCATTGCTTTAATTTCTTTGTCATTGGTGGTAAGTTTGCTCTATTCATTTTTGATACTGACGATTTGTATTTTTTCTTTTTTTTTTCTACTCAAATTAATAAAAATCTTATCTATTTTCTTTTTTTCATAAAATCAACTCTTAGTTTTATTTATTAGTTCAATAGGTTTTCTTAGTTTCAATTTTATTAATCTCTTTTTGAGTTTCAGAATTTCTAATTTGGTATGTAATTGGATCTTTTATTTGTTCCTTTTCTACCTTTTTTAGTTGCATTCCCAATTCATTTTTTCCTCTTAACTATTTTATTCATGTAGCTATTTAGAGAGAGAAATTTCCCCTTAGAACTGCTTTGGCTGCATCCTATAGATGTTGGAATGTTGTCTCATTATTTTTATTTTCTTGGATAAAATTATGAATTGTTTCTGTGAGTTCTTGTTTGATCCATTCATTTTTTTTAGAATTAGATTATTTAATTTCCTATTGGTTTTTACTCTATCTTTCCCTGGCCCTTTAATGAACATAATTTTTATTGCATTGTGGTCTGAAAAGGAATTACAAATTAAAACAACTCTGAAGTAGTACCTCACATATCTCCAATTGAGTAAAATGATAGGAAAAGATAATGATAAATGTTGGAGAGGATTTGGGGAAACTGGAACACTAATTCATCATTGGTGGAATTGTGAAATAATCCAACCATTCTGGAGAGAAATGTGTTACTATGTCCAAAGAGCTATAAAACTATACATTCCCTTTGATTTATCAAAAAAGAAAAAAAGTTAAAATTTGGAACTCAAAACTTTGAAAAAAAAGGAAGCATTTACTCTTTCTGCCTTTCTATAACTGATTGTGAAATTTGTATGTCCTAATACATGGTCGATTTTTGTGAAGGTGCCATATACTGCCAAGAAAAGGATATATTATTTTATTTCCCTATTCAATTTTCTCCAGAGGTCTTTCATATCTAGGTTTTCTAAGATTCTATTAACCTCCCTAGTTTCTTTCTTGTTTATTTTGTGGTTAGATTTGAATGATTCTGAGAAGTGAAGGTTGAGGGAATAAATGAATTGGGAATGCAACTAAAAAAGGTAGAAAAGGAACAAATAATATCTTTCTTTGACAACTTGCATTTTTTTTTTAGATTGTAGTTCTGGACTTTCATATCTTGAGGTTTTCCTTGTGAAATCTCTTTCCAAAGGAGATTGAGGAATTCTTTCAATAAATATTTTCCCCTGTTTCTAGACTATCAGGACAGTTTTCCTTAATAATCTCTTGAAGAGATGCTATCCAAGTTCTTTTTTTTTTTTTTTTTGGTCATGGACTTCTGGTAAACCAATACTTTTTAAATTGTCTCTTCTAGATTTATTTTCCAGGTTGGCTGTTTTTCTAATGAAGTATTTCACATTTTCTTCCATTTTTTTATTGCTTTTAATTTGTTTGACATATTCTTGCTGTCTCATTCAGTTCCACTAGCTCTCTTCTGATTTTTAGTGTGTAATTTTCTTCAATTAGCTTTTGTATCTTTTTTTTTTCCTTTTGGTTAATTCAACTTTTGAAAGGAGTTGTTTTCTTCATTTTTTTCTTTCCTTTTCTAAGATGTTGAGTCTCTGACACATACCTCTCATTTCCTTTCTCATTTTTCCTTCTATCTCTCTTATTTGCCTTTTAATGTCTTTTATGAACACTTCCAAGAAGTTCTTTGGGCTTGAGAGCAATTCATATCACTCTTTGAGATTTCTAGATTTCTTCTGTGCACATTCTGGCTTCATTTTTGTGTTTGGGTCTGCCCTGTCATCATAGATGCTTTCTATGGCAAAGGTTCTTCTCTGTTTCTGATTCATTTTTCCCTTTTATTTTAGCATTTCCTCTTTTTTTTTAATTTTTATGGTTGATCTCTGTTCCTGGAGTAAAGGGGATGCTGTCTCAAGCTTCCAGTGCAGCTCCAAGTCTTGGCTATGTGCACAGGGGCCTCTTGTGTTCTTAGGGACTTAACTTTACCTTCTCTTTTCAGGAAACAGCCTGCTTTCTTAGAGTTTCCCTTCTGAGCTGGCATTGGAAGATGTCCCACTTATTTGCTCCTCTGCTGATCCAAGATTGAAGGTCTAGTTGCTGATCTGTTATGATTAAGACCCTCTCACTGGCTTTCCCACGATCTGAGTTGGGCTAAAAACCTTCCCCCCGCCCGTGAGACTGACCTTTCTTGATATTTTTTCCAATTTATCTTGAGTTGGAGAGTGGTTTCATTCTATAAGACTCTTTTCAGGGGCTTGATTTCACGGGGTTTTAGAGGGGAACTGGGAGAGCTTGGGCAGTTTCCTGACCTTACTTCATCATCTTAGCTCCATCCCCAGAAGTCTCCAAATAGTTTATATAATTGTAGGCTTTGTTTCAATCCATATTCAAACAATTCCAGTCTTTCTCTGGAGGTAGATAGTTTGTTTCATTCTTAGTCTTTGGGGATTTTCTTGGATCATTGTACTGCAGAGAGTAGCTGAGTCATTTTCATTATATAATATTGTTGTTACTACATAAGTATTATTGTTTTTTCTGCTCATTTGACTATCAGTTCATGTAAGTCTTTCCAGATTTGGCTATCTATAATCACTCTGCTTGTCATTTCTTATGGCCCAATAATAATCCATCATAATCATAAACCACAACTTGTTTAATCATTCTTCAACTGATAGACATACATTCATTTTCTAATTGTTAAACACCACAAAAAAAAAATATAAATATTTTTGCGTAAATAGGTCATTTCCCTTTTTATGGTGTCTTGGGATATATACTTTGTATACACATACACACACATATGTATGTATGTGTGTGTATATATATATATATATATATATATAATATACGTACACAAGTATAGAAATATACATACACACACACACATATTCTGTATCAACCCAATCAATATAATTTGGCCAACAATTTATGCAGGAATTTCTTTCTTCCACCCAAAATAAAAAAAAAAAATCCATGTCTTTTGATCCTTAATAAACAACACAGCACATGACACGTTTTAGGCACCCAATACATGCCTGTTTAAATCTGAAATGATTTTTAAATGAAAATAAGCAATGCTTTCAAGTAGCCTATATTCTTCTGAATCATAGAATTTTATTTTGAAATATAGTCTAAAAGTCATATGATGTAATGGCCTTTTGTCATATTTGGCTTTAAGTCCATTACTATGCATATCTTCTCCCCTTTTCTACAAATTTGATTAAATAATCCTAGATATCCTTCCTGGAAAAGTCCATCATTATATATAAATATCCTCTTTCCAAGGTTCATCACTGGTTCTCTTGTTCCTTGCTTATTTTTCCCATGTGTTCATTTTTCCTGCCATGGTACTATGGGTTAGGAAGCCTGGAGAGCAGCCAGAACAAAAATTGGAGACAATAAGCTTGGGTTTGTAATTTTTAATCGGTGTCACATTTCATGCGACAACCAGGTAGTCTGCAGCTGGGGAGGCAATTACATTACAGAGATGTTCAATAGATTCTGGCTTGGTAGTTTTACACAAATTGTGCCCTTGGTGATCACTTCTCCTGAGGGCACAAATACATAAATAAAAAACATTCATTAAAACAAAGAAATAAAAGCAGTAATTAAAATATCATATTTTGAATAGCAGCCATTTAAAATGTTATCCCATCAGAAAGAGCAATTAAGTAATATCCTTTTGGATAATCACTAACATTTAATGGTTCATAACGTCTTTAACCTCTTCATTCCCAGCAAACACATGATGCTGGGATTTTTCAAAAAAAAAATCTTATATTTGAAGAAAGGTAGCTCTGAAATCTAAAAACCATCAGTTTTAGAGCTTTAAGAGATTCTCATAAGATCTGCTTCCCAGTCTTTCCATTATAATATAGGTAAGAGTTTAATCTCTCATTTTACAGATAAGACAAATGAGCCCCACAGAGTTGCATTATATATATATATATATATATATATATATATATATATATATATATATATATATATACATACACAAACCTAGGAAGGAACAGAGTGGGGAACCCTACAAGGAATTAGAATTGATGGGACATTAGTGTTATTGGATTAAAGATTTAGAACTGAAAGCAATCTTGTTGAATCCATTCATTTTCCATAAGAAGAAGTGAGATGTAGAGAGCTTAAGTTGCACATTCTAGAGAACACAGGTAGCAAGGGTATAATATTCTCTCTAAAATGTAATCTTCTCTTGTTGGGGTTTTCTTGGGGTCTTTTAGCCTTCATTTCAGTTCAGTAAAAGTGCAGCCAGGGATTAAAGTCCAAATCCTTTATTGCCTCTTTCTAAGTCTTGTCTCCTTTCCTGCAGCCCAGTTAGCTTTCTCTACTCCAGGTCCTTTAACATCTCCTTCCTGGGGCTGGGCAGCTTTCTGGAGAGTCTTTCAGTCTGGCCTTGGTTCTGAGAGCTTGAACTCCTGCTGCCTTCTTTGGCTTCTGAATCTCCCCAACTGAATCTTGGCTGAGGCTCTTAGCTTATATATGCTCTCTTATCAAAGGTGTGAATCTTGTAGAACTACAGTAAGTACTAAGTACATATACTGAACTAGAGAACTGTTAAGCCCCATGCTAAATTAGATAACTATTGTCTTTATCAATTCCAATGACTTAGAATTTGTTTCAAGTTCTGGCCCATAACACAAGGGAGCAGAAGTAGGATTTAAACCCAAACCCCCATTCCAAAATCCAGCACTCTTGCCATTGTACATATTGCCTATTGAGACAATGTGAATAGAGCTCAACCCTGTGCTTCCTCTTCCAATGGCAATTCTCCTAGATGGTGTTTTCCCACTCTCTACAAAGTAAATAATAAATTGAGAAGACATCACATTCAAAGCTCTGACTTCCATTTCCACTAATGTTCCCCTTCACATACTCTACTTTCCAACCAAATGGATCACTTCCCATCTACATATATGCTCTTTATTCTGTAGTCTTCATTTCATTGAGGATGTCATCTGCCAAACTTGAAATGGAGGAATCCTTTTACTTGCACTCACCTTTTTAATCTGTTCATAATTGTTTCTTCCTTCAGGACCCAATTCAAATATGGCTTGGCCATACAACTTGCACAACTATTCCATGTGATAGTAATCTTCTCTTTTCAAATGTCTCATCTTCAATCTTTTTGTTGATCCTTATACTATTTTACTATTTCCAAAAATCCAGTTATATGTGTATATATATATATATATATATATATATATATATATATATATATATATATGTATATATATATATGTGTGTGTGTGTGTGTGTGTATTAATATGTGTGTATATGTAGGCATATATACATGAATATATAATTGTCTCCAATTTATCATACATGTGTATCATGCATATATACAGCTATCTATCTAATTATCTATCTATCTATCTAAAATACAATACACACACATACAGCAAATTGAAGATATCAAGTATTTAAGAAGGATTGGGTAACTCTGCTTAGTGAAGGTGGGATTTTAATTAGGACCTGAAAAAAAAAGGGGGCAGAGATAAGGAGAGAGAGCATTCCAGACATAAGGAACAACAAGGAAAATGCTCAGACTTGGGAGGAGAATATTAAGGAAGCCGTTGTCAGTGTATCACCAACTATGTGTGGGAATGGGAGGAGGGAAGCAAGGTATTTTCTCAATAAATGAAGGCACATATTAATAACTCATTTTTAGACTTGTCAGTGACCTTCTCCAATTACCCCTTCCTAAGGTGGCATACTGAATCGTTTAGAGCACTTACTGGTTTCCAAAACAGCATGGTTCAAGAAGGGTCTTGTTTCTGAACTTATTATCTAGGTAAAATCACTCCCCTCACCAGAATCAACTTGTTGTTTCCCAACAACCAAACATAAATTACAATGTGAGGTGACTGTCTTTGCTTTTACCCTTCTCCTATCTCTTATATGACATGAAGACAGGGTAGTGCTGATTCAAGCAAAGCACTTGGTTCTTTGGGTTTAGTTTTGAAATAGTATCTGTAATATGGAAAAGTAGGGCTCTTGTGTCTTATTTTATCTACACTGTAACACATCTTAACATATAACAAAAAAGAAAGTGATTTTCTGTTTTTGAAATAGATATATTTTCAAAATGTTATAGTCTTTAAAATGGGGGACAGAAGGTCCCCTATCTACATTGTACTTCTCTGTGGACTTACTATGCCCCAAATCATAGCATCATAGGTTGGGGATTAAAAATGGCTATTAGAGATTGCTGGGTGAAACCAACTCATTTTATAGACAGGGAAACCAAGGAACAGAGAGTTCAAGTAATTTATTTAAGGTACATATCAAGTCTTCCTAACTATACAGGTCCAGTGCCTTATCAAGTAGCTTATATGATATTGCTTCTTCTGCTTTTCAAATCTAAGGGACAAAACCTAAGAAAAGTCAGATCAAAATTGAGTCAACTTGTAATTTAATTCCAACTAAGATTGAATATCTCTGTAGGCATTGGGCAAATCACTTCTTTCTGGGTGTCAGTTTAATCCTCCAAAATGAAGGATTGGAATAAATAATCACAAGTCCTCTATAGGTCAAAACCTATAATCATTAAGAAAACTTGAAAATTGTTAATTTAGCACCTTCAGTGTACAAAAATTATTGTGGCTATGATTATGTGTTAGCATATGATCAAAGGAAATTACATTTTAGGGCATTTTCCCCTGAGATTGTATTATTATAAACCTCTAACTATTTATATTGACTATTCAGAAGTAATATATAGTATTAGTGAGTTGGTCAATACATTTTATGTGTAAATGAAATGCCAAGAATTACATTTGAACACATTTTCTTTTTTTTTTCTTTTAACTCCAAAGCTGCCACCTTTCAATCAACCAATCAATAAAATTCATTTATTAAGATTCTAACTATGTGCCAAGGTCCATGTTATGTACTGGAAATATGAAAGAATAAAAGGTGAGAGAAGATAGAGTGGAAGAAGAAAAGACAGAAAAAAGAGGAGAGGGAAGAATTGTTTTCCCTCAAAGAGCTTATAATCTGTCATGGGTGAAAAAATGATGCATGTAAAATTATATACAAAATATATACAAAAGAAATCTAATAAAATACAATATAACAGGTCGTCTGTTATGTGAAAACAACAGTTTCTCCTTACCCAGCAGAACGCTCAATTGATTCTTCTCCCTTGCAAAACAGAATTTTCCTCTTTAAAACAGTCACATAATGAAACCAGCTTATTCTTGGATAATAGGCTCCAAGGACTTGGCAATTCACTCCCTGAAAGTCCTGGAAATGGTTTTGTATTAAAGATAAATAATGGCAGGCTAAAGTTATGTATGTAAATATAGTACAGCAGAAAAAAGGAGAGGTAGGCAATTGTTATTTTAACCTGAATCCTGAAAAACCCCACTGTGCTTTCCCCTTTTGCTCATGAGTACTCACTTGTTTGGACAGCTCTTTAAACTTTGCATCTCTGTTTCCTATTGCTGAAGCCATCAATACTAATTAGATTCAGTTCACTATCTTCAGGCTTGGACTAGAACTCATGACGACAAACTGTATTACCAAAAACAGTGGAGATGATCGACAATCAAGCCTGATAGGGGGAGGGATGGGTTACTCTGTCACAGAAAGCTAGACTGAGAAGTGAGATAGAGGGGCAGTTAAGAAGCTATGGCCTTGCCATGGTCCATGATAAGGGGGAGAGAGGGAAAAATAGTTATCCAAGTTCTTGAAAAAAAGTAAGTCTTCAAAGTATAATTCATCATCAGAAACCTTTCAGTAGAAATTACCCTTTGCTGCCTTCACAAAAGGTCTCCCTTGATCTCTCTTTCCTACCACTTGGAGAAAATTCAAAACCTTTCATAAATATTATCACTAACAGGAGCATAAATTCTATTAAAGTACTCCCTGCAGAGCCAGAAAAAAGAAAGACAGGGGAAAAAATAGTGTAGGGGATAAAAGATAGCTTGAATATACATGAACAAACAAATCTACCCCATTTTTCTGACCCTCCATGAGTGCAGGGAGAGGAAGGAAATCTATCTATCTATCTATCTATCTATCTATCTATCTATCTATCTATCTATCTATCATCTATCTAACAGAGGGATTGGTTAGAGATTTTTTTTTCATGCAACTGAAATCTAGAAAAGAGAAGGGACTTTTTCTGAATCACAGAAGTCACAAAAGTAGGATTTGTACATAGGTTTTCTGCTTCCAAATGGCTGTTGTTTTCCACTATTTCATAGCAAAAGTAAATCAATTTTTTTCAATTTTTCATGGTGATAGATTGGAAAGAACTCTAGCTTCAAAACTAGAAGGCTTGGATTCCAATCCTACTTTTAATTTTTGCTACCTCAGTGACTTTGGGCACCACTATCAACACTTTGGGCCTCAGTTTCAACATTTGTTGAACTAAAAGATTGAAACAGAAGATTGAAGTTTCTGCCTTTACTTTTTTTATTAAAGCTTTTTATTTACAAGCTTTACATATGCATGGGTAATTTTTCAACATTGACCCCTGCAAAGTCTTCTTTTTCAAATTATCCCCTCTTTTCCTCCACCCCCTTCCCTAGATGGCAGGTAGTTCAATACATGTTAAATGTGTTAAAATATATGTTAAATCCAATATATTTATACAGTTATCTTGCTGTATAAGAAAAATCAAATCAATAAAGAAAAAACTGAGAAAGAAAACAAAATGCTAGCTAGCAAACAACTACAGAGTGAGAATGCTATGTTGTAGTCTACACTTAGCTCCCATGCTCTTCTCTTAGGGTGTAGATGGCTCTCTTCATCACTGAACAATTGGAATTGATTTGAAACATCTTACTGGTGAAGAGAGCCATGCCCTTTAGAATTGATCATTATATTGTCTTCTTGTTGCCATGTATAATGATCTCATTTCACTTACCATCATTTCATGTAAGTCTCTCCAAGCCTCCCTGAAATCATTCTGCTGGTCACTTTTTACAGAACAGTAATATTCCATAACATTCATATACCATGACTTATTCAGCCATTCTCCAACTGATGGGGATCCATTCAGTTTCCAGTTTCTTGCCACTACAAAGAGGGCTGCCACAAACATTTTTGCACATGTCAGTCTCTTTCCCTTCTTTAAGATCTCTTTGGGATACAAGCCCAGTAGAAACACTGTTGGCCAAAAGATATGCACAGTTTGATAACTTTTTGAGTATAGTTCCAGATGCTCTCCAGAATGCTTGGATCTATTCACAATTCCACCAACAATGTATCAGTGTCCCAGTTTTCCCACAGTCCCTCCATCATTGGTCTTTATCTTTTCCTGTCATCTTAGCCAATCTGAGAAGTGTGTAGTGGTACTTTACAGTTGTCTTAATCGCTGAACAATAATGATTTTGAACAACTTTTCATATGACTACAAATAGTTTCAGTTTTTTTATCTGAAAATTGTCTGTTCATATCCTTTGACCATTTATCAATTGGAGAATGGCTTGAATCCTTTCTTATAAAGTCGAGTCAATTCTCTATATATTTTAGAAATGAGCCTGCCTTTATATTTAATATTTACTGAGCCCTTGATAGGTGGACTTATTCTTCACAGAATTCAACATGTTGAGAGGTACAAGAAACCTCAGAAATGGAACTATTTGCATTTTTGATTTTCTTCCCGAGTTATTTTTACCTTCTGAATCCAATTCTCCCTGTGCAACAGGAGAACTGTTCGGTTCTGCAAATATATATTGTATCTAGGATATACTGCAACATATTTAACATATATAGGACTGCTTGCCATCTTGGGGGTGGTGGAGGGAGGGAGGGGAAAAAACAAAACATAAGCGAGTGCAAGGGATAATGTTGTAAAAAATTACCCTGGCATGGATTCTGTCAATACAAAGTTATTATTAACTAAAATAAAATTTAAATTAAGAAACCTCAGAAATGTAGTCTAATCTATAATGAAAGGAATCCCAACTATGACACACCTAGTGAATGGTCATTCACCATCTTCCTAAAGACCTTCCAGGACCAAGATGTTCTTGAAATGACTGCAGTAGATAGAGTACTGGACCTGTATATGAGAACTTCTGAAACTGAATTTACTATCTTTGTGGTCTTGAGTAAGGCAATTAATTTATCTGTTTCAGTTTTGTCATTTATAAAATGAGACACTTTAAGGCTCTTTGAAAACCTTAAAATGCTTCAAAATGCTAAGTGGTATTATTACTAGACTCAGAGAAAATGGTTCATATTGAAAATTAATATGATGAAAACACTCAAGGATTAACTTTGAACTTCATTCTAATGTTTATAAAGTCTTTCTGGGATAATCATCATCAGGTTCCTCCCTACAACCACTATCCTTTGCCCAAATAGAAAAAGTTGTCCTCAAGTTTTGATTGATCCATGATGGTAAAGCATAAAGCTTACTGTTAAAAATAACATTAGACAGTATTTATTTGGCTTCCTGTTCTTTCAAAGGTATAGAAAAGTCTGATCAAATGGATTCAGGAACTTGAAAGGAAGATGTTCTTTCTGGGAGAATTACCACACTCTGAATGCTGATCACAAATGTTTTTGTAATCAAGTTCTATATCATTGTTTTGCTTTCTTTCTGCGTTATGACTTGGACAACTTCTTTTAGTTAATTCTCATATGGTCTATGTTCCATGCTTTATTTAATTCCAAAGGAAATAGATAAAGCATGGACCTGTGATTTCCTTGGTATATTGAAATTTCACACCAAAAAAAATGCTAATTACTAATACAGATCAGCACTGGTATTTTTTTTTGTTTTTTGTTTTTTATAATGCTTGATCTTTGAACATTTCCAAGAACAAAGGAAATGCTCAAGATAAAACAGATAATATTTGTCAGAGATACAATTTAAGCCTAGGTTTTTCTGGTTTTAAAGGCTAGCTCTCTATTCACCATGTCATAGTACCTCCCAATTTACACTCTTATACCTTAAACTATCACAGGCCTCGCCTGAGTTACTTGGGGACCATAATACTTTCTAGAAAAAAAAAACAGAACTATTTATTGTCACCTACCATTACCACCAATACTGAAAATCACTCTGACAGTCCAGCAACAAGAGACACAAAGAGAAATTCTATTTAAAAAACTGTCAATAGCATAAAATATTTGGAAATCTATCTGCCAAGGGAAAGTCAGGAACTATATGAGCAAAACTACAAAACATTTTTCATACAAATAAAGTCAGATTTAGCCAATTGAAAAAAAAATACCAAGTGCTCTTGGGTAGGCTGAGTCAATACAATAAAAATGACAATACTACTTAATCTACTTATTCAGTGAAATGCCAATCAAACTACCAAGAAATTGTTTTAGAAACCTAGAAAAAGTAATAATAAAGTGTATATAGAAGAACAAAAATTCAAGAATTTCAAGGAAATTAATGAAAAAATGCCAGTGAAAGAGTCCTAGTTGTGCCAGACCTAAAACTATATTATAAAGCAGCAGTCATCAAAACCATTTGGTACTAGCTATAATAGATATAATAGAGTAATTGATCAGTGGAATAGTCCAGGTTCACAAGACAAAATAGTCAATAACTATAGCAAAGTAGTGTTTGACAAACCCAAAGACCCTGGCTTTTGGAATAAGAACTCACTAGTTGTCAAAAACTGGTGTGAAAATTGGAAACTGGCATGGCAGAAGCTAGGCATTGATCCACACCTAAAACCTATATCAAGATAAGATTCAAAATGGGTTCATGATTTAAACATAAAGAGTGATATTATAAGCAAATTAGAAGAACATAGCATAGTTCACCTCTCAGGTCTATGAAGAAGGAAGGAATTTGTGACCAAAGAAGAACTGGAGATCATTATTGAACACAAAATAAATAATTTTGATTATATTGAGTTAAAAAGTCTTTGTACAAACAAAACTAATGCAGACAAGATTATAAGGGAAGCAATAAACTGGGAAAACATTTTTATATTTAAAGATTCTCATAAAGGCTTCATTTCTAAAATATATAGAGAACTGACTCAAATTTATAATAGTTCAAGCCATTCTCCACTTGATAAATGGTCAAAGGAAATGAAGAGACAATTTTCAGATGAGGAAATTGAAACTATTTGTAGTCATATGAAAAGGGGCTCCAAATCACTATTGATCAAAGAAATGCAAATTAAGACAATTCTGAGATACCACTACACAGCTATCTGATTGACTAAGATGACAAGAAAAGATAATGACCAATGTTGAAGGGGATGTGGGAAAATTGGGACACTGATACATTGTTGGTGGAATTGTGAATGGATCCAACCATTCTGGAGAGCAATCTGGAATTATGTTCAAAATGTGATCAAACTATGCATATCCTTTGACCCAGCAGTATTTATACTGGGCTTATGTCCCAAAGAAATCTTAAAGGAGGGAAAGGATCCACAAGTGCAAAAATGTTTGTGGCAACTCTTTTTGTAGTGGCAAGAAACTGGAAACTGAGTTGATGCTTATCAGTGGGGAATGACTAAATAAGTTATGGTATATTAATGCTATAAAATATCACTGTTCTGTAAGAAATGACAAACATGATGATTTCAGAGAGGCCTGGAGAGATTTACATGAACTGATGCTAAGTGAAATAAGGAGAACCAGGAGATCATTATACATGGCAACAACAAGACTATACAATGATCATTTCTGATGAATGTGGCTCTTTTCCACCACGAGATTATTAAAAGCAGTGCCACTTGTTCAGTGATGAAGAGAACTATGTACACCCAGAGAGAGGACTGTGGGACCTGAGTGTGGACCACAACATAGCATTCTCAAACTATCTGTTGTTCTTTGCTTACATTTTATTTTCTTTCTCAGAATTTTTTCTTCCTTCTTTATATGATTTTTCATGTGCAGCAAGATAATTGTATATATATGCATACACATTGGATTTAATATATATTTTCACATATTTAACATGTATTGGACTACCTGCCATCTAGGAGTCGGGTTGGGGAAAGGAGAGGAACATATGGAATAAAGAGTTTTGTAAGGGTCAAGGGTGAAACATTACCCATGAATATGGTCTGTAAATAAAAATCTTTAATTAAAAAAAAGTTCTGATAAAGTCTTCATTTCTAAAATATGTAGAGAATCGAATCAAATTTATAAGAATTCAAGCCATTTTCCATTTGATAAATGGTCAAAGAATTTGAACAGACAATTTTCAGATGAAGAAATTGAAACCATTTCTAGTCATATGAAAAGATGCCCTAAATTACTATTTACCAGAGAAATGCAAATTAAGACAACTCTGAGACATCACTACATACCTCTCAGATTGGCTGAGATGATGAATGTTGAGGGGATGTGGGAAAACTAGGACACTAATACATTGTTGGTGGACTTGTGAACAGATCCAACCATTCTGCAAAGCAATTTGTAATTATATTCAGAAGATTATAAAACTGTTCCTACTCTTTGATTCAGCAGTGTTTCTATTGAGTTTATAGCTCAACGAGATCTTAAAGAAGGGAAAGGGACCCCCATGTGCAAAAACATTTGTGGTACTCCTTTTCATAATGGCACCTAAGTGGAAATTGAGTGGATGCCTGAATTGGAGGTTGAAGAATGGCTCAATAACTTATAGAAAATGAATTTTATGGAATATTATTCTTCTATTAAAAATAATCAGCAGGATGATTTTAGAGAGGGTTGGAGAGACCTACATGAACTGATACTAAGTGAAATGAGCAGAACCAGGATTTGATTGTACACAGCAACAATAAGATTATACAATGATCAACTATAAGAGATGTGGCTCTTCTCAACAATGAGATGATTCAGGGCAGTTCCAACAGTCTTGCGATGATGAGAACCATCTACATCCAGAGAGAGGACTGTGGGAACTGAGTGTGAATCACAACATAACATTCTCACTTTTGTTGTTGGTTGCTTGAATTTTCTTTCTCATTTTTTCCCTTTTGATCTGATTCTTCTTGTACAGTAAGATAAATGTATAAATATTAAGCCTATATTGGATTTACATTTTTTTTTACCATATATACCATATATTGAATTATTTGTCATCTAGGAGAGGGATGAAGGAGGAGAGAAATTGAAGCACAGGGTTTTTCAAGGGTCAATGATGGAAAATTATCTTTGCACATGTTTTGAAAATAAAAAGCTTCAATAAAAAAAAAGAAAGAAAGAAAATCACTCTGATATTGATATTGATTCCTTGACAGCATGTAGAGCTAACTTCCTTGATAATGTTAAATCCTGTTTGAGAACTTTAAATGTCTTGCTTCTTTCCCCCACCCTGGATTTCTCTGTGGGTGAGATATTGAAGACATTTTTTAGATTCTCATACCTATGCTTTACCTGTAGACTTTAGACTTCTAGCCTTTAAAAGAGAGGTAGAAACACACAGTGCAGAGAACAGAAAATCTTTCTGAAGAAAATATATATTAATAAAATATACATAGGTTTGATCCCCTGGAATGAAGCCTAAATGCCCAGAGAGTCGAGTTAAAGTAATATACATGGCCTTGATACACCTGAGAGATTAGGTCAGTGGAAAGATAAATGTCCATTGGTCTGGGACAAAGATATTCCCATATTTCATTCTTGTTTGGACCACCCCTGACTCTGTACTAATCTGGAAATTGGTGGGGGGAAGAAAAATGGAGTAGCTGAAATGTCTCATAGAATCAGCTTTCCAATCTAAAGGATTATGGGAAAGTGAATCCTTCAATCTCCATAAGCCAAGAGAGAGGGAGAGCACCAGAAGTAAAGGAGTATTGTGAAAAGGTCAAAGGCAAAAAATTTCCCCAATAAGTACAGACCTGAAGACTAGGAGAGCAGATAATCAAAAAGAATCCCTGCCATTGATAAGATTCTTAGAACTAGACTGGGATTAAAGCTACATCATCTATATTACACCAATGACAACAGGTTTAATACAAAGGTGTTCCATCATTCTTTCCATCTCCTAACACTACACATCCCACTCCATCCCAAGACTTCCGAGTCGTAAAGTGGTGATTTTTCCCAATTGTTTTAAAATCTTTCCTTCCCATCTTACTCTCCTGAGGGGACATATGTCTATTTCAGAAAAAAAAAAAAAAAACTTATCTGTGTTTTTTTTTTCTTTCTGCTTACCTTGTTCTATAAGTATGACAAACATAGTTAATGATGATCCATAAATATCCTTGATCAAAAGCAGCTGAGTAGGTCCATAACATATCGCAAGGGAAAAGAGAGAGAGAGAAGGAGATTTACAGCTGGGCTATTTTGCCAGAGTGATTTTATGACTGGGAACTCGAAGTTGAACAAAAGAAAATTATTGATGCAATTTTTATAACTTGCCAAAAATGAGATTGAACACATAGCCAGGGCTCAGTAGGTAATGAGTCTGGCTGTGAGCCTGTGACAAGCTGGAATCATATTAGAAACGAGCAGATCCTTCAGCATTTTGTTTCCCATCATTTCCTTAAGCCCAGCTTGAAAGTAAAAGTATTCTTCCACAGGGGAGAAGCCAAGGGAATAACTGGAGAGAAAATTATTCCTGTGGGTTGGGGCTGAGGAAGTGGATTAGAAGAGTAAATCAGCCCACAGTAGGATGGGTTGAAACATATTATATTCTGAAAAGACCGCTTAGCAAAAAAAGTGACCTTTACCATGACTGCACTAGGAAATCATAAATACTGAGGAATCACATCCATGGATTAAAGTCTGCATTAGATGAAGGGGACATGGATGAAAAAGTCTTAGGACCAAAGCATATGATCTCAATGGCCTTTCTGTTTTTGATGATCTTAGTAACCAAAGCATTTTCTTTTATTTCCCTTTACCATTGCTTTCTTTTTTCTGGTTATACATATACTTTTTCAGAGAGAACAATCAGAACAAAAGAGAAAAACCATGTGAGAAAAAAACAGAAAAAGACAAAAGTGAACATAACATATGCTGATTTACATTCAGTCTTCATAGATCTCTTTCTGGATAAAAATAGCATTTTCTATCCAAAGTTTATTAGAGTTGCCTTGGATCAGTGAACCACTTAGAATAACCAAGTCATTCACAGTTGATTATCTCACATTCATGCTGTTATTGTGTACACTTTATTTCTGCTTCTACTTGTTTCATTCAGCATCAGTTCATGTATATCTTTCCAGGCCTTTCTAAAATTAGCTTCTTCAATATTTTTGGAAGAAAAATAATATTCTATTACTTCCATATACCATAACTTATTCAGCCATTCCCAAATTGATGGACTTTACAAAAAGAGCTGCTATTTTGTGTGTGTGTGTGTGTGTGTGTGTGTGTGTGTGTGTGTGTGTGTGCAGTGAGTCCTTTCCGCTCCTTTCTGATTTCTTTGGAATACAGATGCAGTTAATAGCCCATTGGTAATAATTCCAAATGGCTCTCGATAATGGTTGCATCAATTCACAACACCACCAACAATAGTGTCCTAGTTTTCCCAAATCCCATCCAACAATTGTCATTTTCTTTTCCTGTCATTTTATCCAATCTGAGAGGTATGAAGTGGTACCTCAAAAGTGTTATAAATTGTGTTTCTTTAATCAAAAGTGATTTAGAGAATTTTTTATTCTCTAAATATGACTCTAGATGGCTTTAATTTCATCATCAGAAAGTTGTCTGTTCATAACTTTTGACCATTTATCAATTGAGAAATGACTTGTACTCTTTTAAATTTGACCCAGCTCTTTATATACTTTAGAAATGAGGCCTTTATCAGAAACATTAGTTGTATTTTTTTCCCCAGCTTTGAATTTCCCTTTTAATCTTGTTTATGTTTTGTTCTTACAAAATCTTTTAAATTTAATGTAATCAGAGGCGTCATTTTGCATTAAATCATATTATCTAGTTCTTTTTTGGTCATAAATTGCTCCTTTCTCCAAAAACTGAGAGATGAACTATCACTCATTCTCCTAATTTGTTTATGGTGTCATGCTTTATACCCTATTCATGTATCAGTTTTGACCTTATTTTGATATGGGGTGTGAGATGTAGGTCTATGTCAAGTTTCTGACATTATTTTCTAGTAATTTTTGTCAAATAGTGAGTTCTTATTTCAGAAGATAGAGTGTGGGGACTTATCGAATACTAGATTCCTATAGATTTCTATATATATTTCATGAGTATCTAATCTATTTCATTAATCCACTACTCTCTTTCATAGCCAATGCCAAATGACTGCTATTTTATAGTATAGTTTTAGGTCTGGTACTGCTAGGCCACGATCCTTTATTATTATTTTTCCTATTAATTACCTTTTTTCTGGGTAGATTTTATTATTATCTTTTCTAGCTCTATAAAATAATTTTTTGCCAGTGTGATTGGTATGGCACTGAACAAGCACACCACTTTAGATAGAATTGTCATTCTTATTATATTAATTCAGCCTATCCATGAGCAATTGATATTTTCCAATTGTTTAGATTTGTCTAAAGCTTTCCACCATGGGCATTCTGTCCTTGTCTGCGTTGGTCTTTTGGTCTTTCCTGTCATCATAGTAGCTTTAAGGTAAAGGTTAAGGTTCTTTTCGTGGGTCTTGCTTGTTTTCTTCCCTTCTCCTTTGTATTTTCTCTTTTGTGACTTTTATAATTAAGTTCTGCTACTGGAATAAAGACATCTCTGCCCCAAGCTTCCTGTGCAGAACTGAGCCTTGGCTTTGAGTACAGGAGCCCCTTGTGTTTGATGTCTTGCTCATAGCAGAGAGTCTTCCCACCTGCTCTCTTTAGGAAATCTTGTTTCTCTAGCTGGCAATTTGCCTTCTGAGTTGGGAGTGAAGATTGCCCTGGTGGTCTGGTCTGGTATTGGGCCAGGTTTGAGGGTCTCATTTGCTGATCTGTTGTGATAAGGGAGCTCTCATTGGTTTTCCCAGATTCTGGCAGGGCTGGACTGAATACCCCTTTCGCCCCAGTCACATTGACCTTTCTTGAAATCCTTCCAATATACCTGGAACTGCAGAGTGATTTTATTTCCTCAGACTGTTTGGAAGTTTGTTTTCATGTGATTTTCAAGAAAACTGGGAGAACTCAAGCAGCTTCCTGGTTTTACTCTACTTTTTTGGGTCTGCACCTACAAAAAGGTTTTTCTACATAAACAAGAGCCTGGGTCTGGAAAGCATCAAGGGGAAACATTATGATTTTAAGGAATTGTCCTTTACTGAAACAGTGAGTTGATAACAATTAGTCAATTGATCTTGTGTTTCCCCTTTGTGAATGTAGGTCAACCTCTCCAAAGTGATTTAAAATGATTAAGTTCAAGGTAAAAGATGGAGCTCTCTACAGAATAGAGTTCTTTTATTTTCTAAAAAGAAATTAAATTATTTTGAGGTATAGAGATGACTTTAACCAGTACTACAAATCTAGAGGTCTATTCTCCAAATTTAGAGAACACTATGGGGCCCAGGGAGTTGAAGGATCACCAGAAAGCAACCAAGGATAGCTTGGTAATTAGTGACTTAAGTAAGAGTTATCTGTTTTGTTTTGTTTATTTGTTTGTTTTCCTAGAGTAGATTAAATGTTTTTTTGTTTTTGTTTTTGTTTTTGTTTTGTTTTGTTTTGCTTTGCTTTTTTGCTCGTTGTTAATCTGAATATTCACAGGGGAGCTAAGAACCATTTTCTTTCTGTATATATATACCCCTAGAAAATCAATTCAATTCAAAAGCCTGCTAATAACTTTAAAAAATGGAGCAGGTTATTTCCCATTTTGTGTGACTTAAATAAATACTGTCATATGGTTTGACTCCATTTATAATTGCTCCTGCCCTTTCTAACCTCACTGAACAAATTGCAGAGGGAGCATGAACTTTGAATGTTGAATTTAGACCTAAAAGATCTGCCTCTTCCATTGCATGTTTAAGGTGTGAGACAGGGAAAATTGGTTATCTGAGCTTCAATGTTCCCATATAAAAATGTTCAAATATCTTCACTAACTACCTCATAATTTTATTGTAAGTATCTGATGAAATAGTTTTCATAAACATTCTGAATCTTAAAGGGTTATATATAAACACCAGGTCTCATTTTCCTTCTTCTATTCCTTTTTCTCCTCCACCTCCTCCTCCTTCTCCTCCTCTTCTTCTTCTTTCTCCTCCTCCTCTTCTTCTTCTTCCTCCTCCTCTTCCTCCTCCTTCTCTTCCTCCTCCTCAATTTTTTTGAAAGAAAAACATAAATGTGAATTAGGAGAGTGCAAATGAAATTATCTCTGTCAGGACACAAACATCTCTGTTAAGACTATCCCAATTCTCTGGTGGTTCCTGGCTTTTATAGTTAATAAAGAGTCCTGATTATCCTTTTCTGACATTAATGATTACAGGGTAATTACTAATACCTTTGGGTTTTAGGATTATTCTCTCCACAATCAGGAAATGACCCTCTCAGGTTCTAGACAGTATCATATGATATATTAAGTATATTTTTGTAAGAAGCAGAATTTCTTATTTGTAAACAATTTTAAAAAATGTTTTATGGAGGATTAGACTATCACATTCAATTAAACTGAAGGAAAACCAAATTTGATTAAGCATGTCATGGAAATGCATCTTATGCAGGTACAACTATGAAAACAAACACCATCCTCCAGAGAAGCCCAGCTTAGGTGATTTCCTCAAGCACAGATGTGATCATAGAATTTCAGACTTGAAAGGAACCATCAGAGTCATTAAGTCCTAGTCATACTTGAAATATTCATTCTATTTTAAGGGATTATTCAGACTTTACCAGAATTTCTCTATTTTCTTGGGTTGTCAATTCTAATTCTGGACAGCTCTCATGTAAAGCAAGTCAATAAATAATTACAAATATCTATTGCCTGTCAAGTACTATATTTAGCATTCTGGATACAAAGAAAGGCAAAAAAGACAGTTCTTTTAAAGAGCTCAAAATCTCATGGGGAAATAATATGCAAACAATATATATTGGATGAACTGGAAATAATCAAGTTAAGGGAAGCACACAAATTGAGAGGAGTCAGGATAGTTTTCTTGTAGAAGATAAAATTTTACAAATGAATTTTAGGAACTCGGGGAATGAAAGAGAAAGAAGAACATTTTCAGTATTGGAGATGTCAATGAGAATATCTATGTTGGGAGAGGGATTTTATTTTTAATGAAGAATAACGAGGAGGCCAAGGTCTCTGGTACTCAAAGGTTATCAGTGGACAGTATAAAGACTAGAAAGTTTGGAAAGAGGTCATGATAGGCTTTGAAAACCAAACCCAATATGTAATGTCCAGATTAGGTCTTGTTCTTAGGTGGAGAAGTGATGAAGACTGGAGAGCCACCATGAGGATGGTCAAGGATGGAGTCTGGAGTCTGGGTCTGAGATTGAGTTTGAGCACACACTCACTTAAGTCTGCTTATTTTAAGTCCTCTCAACCCTTAAATATCTTAGTGCAATTACATCACTACAGCCCACTGAGCATGTGCCAACGGCATCATTACAGCCCACTGAGCATGTGCCAACTGTAGAACCATTACATCATCATATCAC
The DNA here is from genome assembly GCF_016432865.1 of Antechinus flavipes. Classification (NCBI taxonomy): domain Eukaryota; kingdom Metazoa; phylum Chordata; class Mammalia; order Dasyuromorphia; family Dasyuridae; genus Antechinus; species Antechinus flavipes. The sequence goes on along the minus strand of NC_067399.1, from coordinate 12,068,999 downwards.
ACTAGCTATATGCCAACTAGAGTGATTACATCATTATATCACCATAAATACATGTGAACTAGAGATCTATTATTTCATCAATCACACTAAGTAAACACCCTGCTGTAAGTATCCTTGCTTCAAGTATACTTTTCTCAGAGTTCCTCAATTTCTGCAGTCCTCTACACTAATATATCTTTTTAAAATTGTATTCTTGAGGTGAAAGTGATTGACTAGGGAGATGACATTGTCAGACCTGAGATTTAAGAAGATCAAGTTGACAGCTTAATAGAGAATAGTCTTAAGCTGAAAAGGACCTGTGTATAAAGAGCAACAGGTAAGCTATTGCAATGTTCTTGATGTGGGGTGATGAGGACCTGTCCCAGAGGGATAGCAGTGTCAGACGAGAGAAGGGGTGTGTGTGATAAATGTTCTAAGACCTTAACAACAGATTAGAAATGAGGACAAGGAAGGAAAAGAGTGAACGGCCAAGGGGGATCCCTAGGTTGCAAATCTGAGTGCCTGGGAAGGTGGTGATACCTTATATGCTATTGAACGCAGTAAGAGCAGGAGATTTGAGGGGAAAGATACTGAGTTCATAAGCTGTCTCTGAGACATTCAGTTTGAATTGCCATTCCTCTAAGCATTTGGAGTCATAAGCCTGGAGGTCAACTGAGAGAAGAAGGCTAAGCAAATAAATTTAAGAATTATCAACATATTAACATTTTGTTTTCTTTCTCACTTTTTTTTCTTCCTTCTTAATCTGATTTTTCTTGTGCAGCAAGATAACTGGATAAATATGTATACATATATTGAATTTAACATGTATTTTAATATATTTAACATATATTGGACTATCTGCCATCAAAGGGGGGGAGGGGAGGAGGGAGATATATGGAACAGAAGATTTTGCAAGGGTTAATGTTGAAAAAAATTACCCATGGAAATGTTTCATAAATAAAAAGCTTTACTAAAAAAAAAAGATAAATCTCAGCATAGATATAATAATTACAATTATTGGAGCTGATGAGATATTGAAGTGACATAATATAAAAAGGGAAGAGAAGGAAGTCTGGTATACTGTAACCTATTTAACATGTATAGGACTGCTTGCCATATGGGGGAGGGGATGGAGGGAGGGAGGGGAAAAATCAGAACAGAAGTGAATGCAAGGGATAATGTTGTAAAAAATTACCCTGGCATGGGTTCTGTCAATAAAAAGTTATTTTTAAAAAAGAGAGAGAGAGAAGGAGGTCTGGAAGAGAGTTAGTAACATACTCAGTTAATGAGAATAATCTCCTGTAGAAAAGGAGGCTGAGAAGAGATAGTCAAATATTTAGGAGTGCTAGGTAAGAGTCCTGACATCTAGCCAAAGTGAGCTCCCTCCCAACTCGCACATTCTACATGCTAGTCCTTCTAATATTCATAGACAGCTAGCATGGCTCTTTTTTTCAAATTCTCTTCTGCAGGTCCTAAGAGAATCTTCTTATGGCATAGACTTCACCTGCCTGTCCTCTCCCATATAGCTCCAGATTACTGATGTTTTACATTATGGCTCCAAACACTAAATATAAATGTTTATATTTTGTGTGAGTACATCATCTAAGGTGCACTTAAATTCTCATTATTATTGGAAGAAGTTAGCTGACCTTGGGAGCACTTGGGGAGTGGTTCTACCATATTATATGAGCTTGATGTATGGATTAATTGATTGATATTTCATTTCCTAAATATTGTAGCAGTATAGCTAAACAAAAAAATGAGTATCATCTGATTTCTGTCTGCTAGCTAATTATTTGGCCATAACAATCTAAATTTAAGGGGAAAAATATAACCAGGCTTTGAGACTTGAATTACCCTTATTAAAAAAAATAAATTAAAAACTCCCTGGTCTCATGGAACTTACATTCTATAGGGGATATAGTATATCAACAGGTAAGTAAATTTCTGACATACATGAGACCTTTGTGTGTGTATGCACAGATGGACACACATATGTGGGTATGCCTGTGCATTCAGATAGACACAACAGATTGCTCCCAGTTAAGGAGATCATTAGAAATTCCCTATTGGACATTGTATCTGAAAAAGACTAGAAAGAAGCTAAAAAGCTAAATCAAGCTTGGAAAGAAGTTAAAGAAAATAGAAATATGTTTATTGTCTACAGGGAAAGTCTATGCAAGCAATAGAGCTGAGATGCTGAATATCATATTCTGAAAACAAGTAGAAAAATTTGGATTTAACATAAAATATAAAATGGTGGGTATTCTGTAATGTCCAAAAAGATGTGTAGGCTTTCCAGATGCTTTAAATTGCAAGCTAAGAAGTTTGCATCTTAGCTTAGAGAAATGAGCAGACATTTATGTGTCTGAAGGACAAAGATTACACCATTAGATTTATGGTTTAGGGCTATTATGTTGCCAGCTATGAAGAAAATGTATGGTGAGAATGAAGATTGGAAGAAGAGAAAGGAATTAGGAAGCTTTTCAGTAATTCATGTAAACAGGTTCAACCAGGTAAATGATCATGTTAATAGTCATATTCTTCCATTGATGTAACATGGTTATTAATTACAAAATGCCATAGTTTCCAAGGAATTCAAATTGGTATCCTTTAAAAGATCAGAAAAAAATATAAGATGTATGCAAGTAGCCTGGAAAATATTAAGGGATTAATCCCATTTTCAAAATTAGATAAAATGAGCCACTGGAAAATGTAGGATTTGAAAGGGCAGTAATTTGGTCACACTCTAAAAGTGAAGGATAATAGATGGCAAGCCCATACTACACTGACATGCACACAATGGTATGAAACCATCAGAATAATACTCAGCATATAAATCTGACTCCCTTTGGAGAATTTCAGGGAAAAATGACAAAAGTCATAAAGATCCTCTTTCTTTCAGCAACTATTGGTCTTTTTCTTACTCATAACTAATGTATATCAATTATTTTGATGTACTTGCATGCATTTTGTTCCCAATCCTCACCAGGAAAAACACAAGACTCTGGAAGACAAGAATTATTCCATTATTTTCTCTATAACTAGTACCATTTCTGGTACTGGTAAGAGCTTAATAAATGTTTGTTGAACTGGCTTTAGCTTAATTTGAATTCAAAAGGTAATTATGAATTGACATATACTGTTGAATCAAGTATTTACTTATGTTAGAAATATCATAGAGCTATTAAGTATTGAAAAATGGCATATAGAAAGAAAACAGAGAGTTAGAAGAAGCCATAGAACTCATCTAGTCCAGAAGTGTCAAGCATTTGACCTGTATACACACACATGCATATACATATACACATACATATATTAGTATATACAAGAAACTTCAGAACAGATGGAAGGTACCTGATAGAGAAAGGTACCAGTTATTGGGAGATGAGGCAAAGGATGAGGATCTCATAAGTCCTCAATTTTTTTTCCAAATTCAGACTTCTTTTCACTGGATGAAGAGTCTCAATTGTAGAATAAGTAACGTTTAAGTAAAATGTCCATAAATTCTCAGTACTTGAAGCCCATTTCAGCTGAAAACTTTTAAATTGTCTCAACACATAGTAGAAGAAATTATGAGAAAACATTAGACAAAATATCAATTCAGCTAAAAACATATTCCTTCATGGACATTTATATATACATAAAATTTGTGTGCTATAGCTCACATGGGTATAATATTTGTATATATATCTTTTTATAGTCAATTTATGAATGACTACTTTCAAGATATTCAATTAAGTAAATAACTGATGAGCACACCTGAGGTATCTTAGGGAGCCACTAAGAAAACACTTTATGGTTTGCACTGAGGAGAATGATTTGTTAGATTCCACACATACAATTGAGACAGTGCTGCATAGTGGATAGAACGATTGTCCATTTCAGGAAAAAATGTTCCAATCCTGCCTCAGATGCTCATTACTTTTGTGACTTTGAAATAAATCACATAAATTCTCTGGGGAAAAATCCATGGGAGAAAAAAGTATCTATTAAGTACTTGCTATTTGCAAGGCATTAAAGTATGTTATGTGGGTACAAATAGGAAAAAAAAAAAAGAAAAAGAAAATCCCTTTCTTCAAAAAAAATCACTTTTTTTCAAATAGGTAATGTGAGTCAGGTTACAATTGATAATGTTTTGTAGATAAGAAGCAGAGGCTTCCAGGGATTCAGTTGCTTGTTCTGTAAGAGGTGAAGTATGAATCAAAGAAGCTTAGGATGAAGATGAGCAAGGAACAGTTTAGAATCTTTGAATGGTTTAAAGCCTCTGAACCTCAGTATCCTAATTTGTAAAACGGAAAGGACAATATATTTTTTTCCCATAGGTTTACTATAAGAATTAAATGCCACTTTGCAAACCTCAATGTGTTCTATGAAATCAACTATTATTCTTATATAGTCAGCCCTTGAATCCTTCCTATCTCTTTCCTCCCTCCCTCCCTCCCTCCTTCTGTTCCTCATTCTCTTCCTCCTTCTCTTCCTCCCTTCCTTCCCTCCTTCCTCCCTCCCTTCCTTTTTCCCTCCCTTCTTCCCTTCCTTCCTTCTCTCCTTCCTCCCTTCCCTCTTCCTTTTCTTCCTTCTTTCCTTCTTCCTTCCTTCTTCCCTCCTTCCCTCCTTCCTCCCTTCCTGCCTTCCTTCCTCCCTTTCTCCCTCCCTTCCTTCCTTCCTCCCTTGTCCAACTAGGCCAATAACTGAGGGGTATTCATTGTGTAGCACAACAGCAGCCCACTCTGGTGAGGGTATGGTATTAAATGTATTAAGTAAAACATTTATTCCAGCCTATTGTCATAGGTGTCCATATGGCAGTTATGTGGAACAGTGGACAGAGTTCTGGATCTAGAGTCAGGAAGACTCAGGCCACATCTAATCTCAGACACTTACTAGCTGTGTAACCATGGCCAAGTCACTGGACCTGTTCCCCTCTGTTTTCTCATCTGTAAAAATGGATCTAAAGAAGAAAATGGAAAACTATTTTATTATCTTTGTCAAATGGGGACGCAAAGTGTTGGACATGACTGAAAATGAGCAATAAACAAAAACAGCAACAACAATAGTGTGATAAGTAGACTTCACCCCAGGAATCTTCTAACTTCAAGTTTGTCACTTTTTTTTTTTACCAAATCAGTCATTTGATACAAAATCCAAATAGATTAATTTTTTTTCTCATATGTAAACTCCTTAGACCCTGATAAACAGTTATCCCTTCTCTGCTGCCTTTTCTTTTGCAGGCAAAACATTTCCAGGGTTTTTGAAAATTGCTCAGATGACAAAAACAGCTTTGATCTCTTTCCTCCATACTTTCTTCATACTGGTCAGGCTCTATAAGACTCAGTTCAGGTTGTCTGGATCCTCTCTAAACTGTGACATGTAAACCTGGATCTGGTCTTTCGTGTGTGGTTTCTCCAGGGCAAAAGACTTTGGAGAGGTCACTTTATTCATTCAGCATAAACTGACTTTTCTGACTAACATGTCATACACTTTACTTATTTTGAATTTTCAGCCCATAAAAACCCCTAGATTTTTTTATATAGTTACCCAGCTCAACATTCCTATACTTAAACTATTCCCTTATATTTGCTGATGAAATGGGTTACCTCTTCTTTCCCATAGCCTTTGTACCTAATCTCCATCATTCCAGAAAACTTTTGCATCCCCACCTTATTTCTTATTTTTGGAATCCTTACCTCTCTATTCAAGACAAAATGGTATTTCCTAATTCCCCCTAGTAAGTAGAGCTTCTCCCTTAGACACACAATGCTTCACTTCAGCCTCCCCCACCCCCAAATGATTATAGGGCTCAATAACCCTAAAACCTGAGACAATCAGAAAGCCCGATGATTCCCACAGGACTTCAGAACACCTATATTATCCCAAGAACTGCCAACTGTGGAAACTGTTTATGCAAGACCTAAGAAAGATTTTCATGATTTTCTTGTATAAATACTCTATTCCTGCCACAAGTCGCAAGCTCCCCTTCTTTTAGGAGGACTTTAATTTTCTCACTCTGAAATTAATTAAAGCACTATTTGATGTCTGACTCATCCACCTTTGGCCTGCTTTGTTTGGCTCTAGCCATTCACAGTTTAGAGATTGGTGAAGTTCAAAAACATTGTTGTCACTGTTTACTTCTTTGGGGCTTAAATTGTTTCATTTCTGTAGAATGAGAGCTTCTTTGGGCAGAGACCATTTTATGATTACCTTTTTTATTCCCTGTTTCCAAAAGAGTATCTTACAAATAGGGAATGCTTAATAAATGGTTCTTAAAATCATGACTTAATCTAGCAAAGGTTTTCAGTCAACAAAATTGAGGAATATCCCTGCGTTCTATCTTTGATCATAGCTAGTGACTCAGAATCTAATGATGATTAGTCTTTTTGCTCGACTGTTAGAGAAGGCAATGGTCCTTGCAGCCTTTCTCAATACCTTTTCTCACAAACTGCTTTTTCTGCTGTGAAATTGGCCTAAGAGTCAGGAAAAATACCAGAGCAAACTCAATGATTCCTCAGTACCCAAGACATCAGGTTTGATTGACATGAAAATAATTCTACTTATTACAAAAACCAGCACCATCAGCAAAATGGCTAACCTTCTTCCTCAGACTTGGTAATACACTGTTGGCTGGCATATGAAGGATGCGAGAAAGAGATTCTGCACTGACATTGCCGCGACCCTGGTGAACTTTTCATTATTGTTAGAATACTGCACATGAAAGGAATAAAGGAATTAGATGCATTTGATTGCCATGTTTTGCTTTTTTCTTTTAAGAAAAAAAGACAGGGTTATTTTCACCAATGCCTTACTAGTTTGTTTTTTTTTTTTCTGGAAACAAAGGATTATTTTATTCTGCCCTTTCTAGTCTTCTGAAAAGAAAAAAAAAAAGGAGTAAACTACTTGGGTCTGGGTATACAATCCAAGTGATTTTGCATGAGTAAGATTATTCTGTGTTCAGAATGAATTAAAATATGAGACAGAGTGAAGGAAAATAACATAGTTAAGAAACACAATTGCATAACTTAGCCGTTGATAAAAAGATACTGAATAAAGATACTATAATCATAAAGGAAAGGAAGAGTGGTTTTAAAGGCACAAGTTTGATCATATCATTTCTCCATTTAATCATTTCCAATGGATCCCTATTGCCATTAGGGTTGAATATAAAATATTCTGTTTGGCTTTTAAAGTCATCCATATCATTTCACCTGTTTCCATGTCCAGTTTTCTTATACTTTATACTTTCTTATACTTCCCTTCATGTATTCTGTGATGCAATAATACTCACTACTTTATTATTTTTTTTTGGGGGGGGGAGGATTTGATACTCTATATCTGCACTCCAGGAATTTTTACTGGCTTTTTCCAAAACCTGAAATTATCTCCCTCCATTTCTTTACCTTCTGTTTTTGTTTGTTTGTTTGTTTGTTTGTTTTCTTTTGTTTTGTTCTTAATCTCAATTAACATTCCACTTTCTCATTTCTGGGAGAGATGTGTGCATATGGAGAGACAGTGGGGTCATATTGGCAGAATAAAAGAAGTACAAAACAGGCTCTCCAAAATCCCGCTTCAAACAATTTTTAAAATATTTTCAATTATATTAGGAATAATAGAACCAACAAAATGTCAGATTGAGATTTTTTTCAGCTCAAAATATCTTAGAAGGTTAGAAGGAAAGGTCTGTGACACTGGATTGAAGGCTCATGTGAAATTTATACAGTGGCAATATCACTTGTGGTAACTGGCAAAGTAGAAAACGATAATTCAGGATCTATCAGTCCAGAGATGGTAAGTAGATCTGGCAACTGGTTAAGAAAAGAATACAAGAAAGCCTTGTGCTACCACTGGGCACAAGATAAGTTACCATTTTGCAACTCCATTACCATTGTCAGGTCATAGTTTTGAACAGTCAAAGAGTTCTTTCAGTCCCAAGGCAGGAGGGGCCTTGCAAAACCATAATATTTGTGATTTCAAGGAATCAGGGAAAATTCCTGAGTAAAGAGCAGAGGACATGCAAGGAGAAGTATAATCACAGCTCTCAGGTCACATGATCTTGTATGTTCCAAAAATATCCAAATGCTCAGAAAAAGTTTTTAAGAGAACAGTGAAAAAAAAAAAAAAAGACTGCAGCTTAGGACAGTGCTTCTCTTCTGAACTTCCCATACTGAACTGTAATGGGCTGAGGCTTGAGTTGATGCACTTAGGTCCCAAGCACGTGAGGCTAAATAGTAATTGGACCATACTCTATTAATATATATGCTTGGAGAAAGAATGGCCCCCACCCACTCTTTGTGCAAGTCCTGATGTGTTGTATCTTCTCCTTTGTTGACCTGAAGAGTCAAGCTCTTCAATCACTGGGTATGTATTTATTAAATCAGATATATTCTGTCCTTAATTTTTTGTTTTAAACAATGCCTTTTGTAATCTTGTCATAGGCTGCTTCATAGGTGGTGCTGATTGTGTTACTGCCTCTTCCCCTCCTCCTTCTCCCTCTACCCATGGAAGGTTAATTGCGAGGGGAGGTCATGAGATGAGGAATGCCCTAATGGCTTCTGCTGTGAAGCACTACATTTAAAATTGTATTTAACTCCATTCTTATCTGATTCTTCATCCTTTTCACCTAGTTTATTTGGATCCTCCCCCTCCTGCTCTTTCTTCTTTTTCCTTATTCTATAACTTAGATAATTTCCTATAGGCAGTTGTATGAAGTTGTATGTATAAAGTGTATCTTTGGAAATTTAGTCCCATCCATTTTCATTGTAGAATTGACATAGTTGCTCTTCTACTAATTTCCACTCCTCTAGATCCAATTATTTTTCCATAGAGAACCAAGAAGATGTGTACTGTACAGTTTCTAAAAGTTCAGTGATCTGCTCCCAAATTATAATCAAACCTCGGCTTTTCATAAGTCTTGACAATGCTCTCTACACATTTTCCTTGAATTGGAAAAGAAGGCTGTTTTCTTAACATCTGTCCCATTTTAGATCAAGTACTACTTTAACCCTTTAACAAAGTTTCCTTGTCTATTTTTGTACTCACTCTAATTTCTGGGTAGAGGAGACTTTTCCACTGAAATCAGGATCACATCTGCCCCACGTTTGGATGCCAAAATGTAATATTCTTTATAAAATGCAATGTTCTCTGTTGAGGTTTCCTTAGGGTCTCTAGAGGCAGCCTTCGTTTCAGTTCACTAATAATCACAGGAGTACAGCCAGGGCATAAACTCCAAGTCCTTCATTGTTTCCTTCAAAGTCTTATCTCATTCACTTGGAACTCGGCTAGTTTTTCTGGAGGCCTATCTCTCCTTGGTTCCAAGAGCTTGAGCTCTTGCTTGCCTTCTCTGGCTTCTGAATCTCCCTGACACCAAAAGTTTGTACTTCAGCCTGCAGCCACCATAAAGGTGGACAATGGAATGAATCTGTCTCAGCCTCCAAGAACTTCTAGTGTGCCTGTCTTTCTGGCCCTGAGAGCTTCTTGCTTATATATCCCACACTGAGTATACACCAATCATTAAATCATTAGGAAACCATTATTTGTTGTAGGATTAAATCACTGCTAAACTAGATTTAACCACTGTCTCCTCAATTCCACTTAGTAATTCCACTTAGTACTTTGTTTCAAGTTCTGGTCCATAACATCTCCTTTTAGGATTAAATCAATCATACTGAACCATGCTAAATGAGATAACTATTGTCTCTATCAATTCCACTGACTTAGTACCTTGTAAGAATCCTTTGTTTCAAGTTCAGAATTCTGGCTTATAACAGGGAAGGAAAAATTTTGAAACTTAAAATTCTTTTTAAAAGAATGCTAAAATTAATTGATAGATGGATAAATAAATTACTGAAGGGATGAATAAACAAGTAAACATACAAATGTGGTGCATTACATTTTTACCAGAATTCTGTTCTAATTCCCCTAAATTTTAATGCCCGATTTCTTTTGATTATGTCCAGTTATTTCTAAATTCTTTGTTTGCTAATTTTAGCCATTATTTATTTATTTTATTTCTGGCTATTGTCAACTACCTCACTGCCTCCTTTGTCAAGCTTTGGGAATATAATCAAGTCAATACTTCTATTGCTACCAAAAAGGTTTTGATGATCTAGGCTTCTGTGACTTCACTAACCGAACCTCTAAATTTCCAAACCAAAACATTTCTCCTTGGCCATAACTAATGCATAAGAACTATAATGTGTAGTAAATTTGCCATAAGCAGACACTGTGTTTCTTTATGTTTATTCCTAATTCTTAGCACAGTGTTTCACATATAGCAATCTCTTATTATATATATTTTTCCTTCCTTCTTTTGGTCTATAAGGGAAAGAAGATAATTTAAGTCTGATGTTTTACAAAAGAACTATTAACAAAGTCATATGCTTTAATTTATACTTTAATATATTTAACATGCATTGATCATCCTATCATATAGGGGAGGAGGAAGGGGAAGGAGGAGAAAAATTGGAACAAAAGGTTTGACAATTGCCAATGCTGTAAAATTACCCATGCATATAACTTGTAAATAAAAAGCTACTAATTTTTTTAAATCACATAGAAAAAATCATTCACTCATTCATTCAAGAATTATTGTTTATCTTTCTCTGCTATTTGAATAACCAAGTTCTACATAATGGACATTCAAAATTCAGAACTGAGGAAAAACTCAATCTTGCCCTCACAAAATTTATAGTCTAGCAAGAAACCAAAATAGGGGCAGTGCAATTGGTATAGTCGGAATACCCGAGCCTTACTTCAGACTCTGTCATTTAATACCAATGTTATGATAGGCAAATTCCTCCATTTTGTGAGTCTTAATAGTAATTAAGAAATATCTTGAAGAAGTCATGTAACATCACTGTGCCTCATCCCTAAAGAGGAAACTGAGATTCTTTGGGAGCCTTATTATTGAGCATTACACAATGAAACCTCTCAGCATATTGCTTATAGCTTTAAATTTTAATAAAAATTACATTAGTTTTCAAAGCTTGCATAATAATATAAATATAAAGGATCAATGTTAAAAAAAGGAAGTTTGGTTGGGAGCTACAGTTGAAAGATATTGTCTTTTACTTTTACAAAAATCCAGAACAGCATTTCATTTGTCAAACTCTTAGAATTTAGAACCAGTGCCTAGAAGGGTTTTCCCCTTCAATCCTTTTAAGACTGAAGTTTGACCACTTGGGGCTGCTTGAGAAGAGCTCTCTCCTTGGCAACTTAATTCACTAAAGTGATACCATGTTTGATGCAGGATTGCAGAGAATAGGAAATGAACTTTGTTTGTGTTGTTTTTGAATCAACTCTAGTGTTACCTAGGGAAAATGCACAACCTAGTTACCCCCTTCATCAAATATATACAGTCTTGCAGAAGACAAAAAAAGGATGTACCAAAGAACCCTGGAAGTGAGAAAGCAGTAATCTCTTCTCAACATGTTGAAAGGGACTAGAATTTAGAAGTGGCTATGGAGATATATATGGGTAGGAAAAAATAACTTAAAAAACATATCCAGTGAAAGATGGATAAATCATTTGAATAAGGTTGCATGAAGGATGAGCTCCCCTCCCTCTCTCAGACTGTTTAAATAAAGCCCAGCTCAAAATAAAAAACAAACAAACAAAAACTAACCAAAGAAAAAATAGAACAATAAAACAGCAGCAACAAAAAAACATATTATATTTTCAATGTATTTCAGTGATGCTTTGGCAAACCTGTCGATTATAATGGGTGTGTATATGCTAATTTGTCCAGGAGTGTTCACACTTGCCTTTCTCTATAACAAAAATCCTTCCCTCTATTACAATGGTACTGGCAGAGACAGAAATCAATATTATTCCTTTTTTTTATTAAGTTGGAAATGATGCAGAAAACATTTAAGTCAAATTAGATATTGGCTGCAAAACTAGGCCATGGAGATCTATTATCATAGGCTAATTTGCCATACTGATTTTCAAGTGTTCAAAATTGGTCCTTGAAACAAAAGGCACAAATGTAGAGGTAATACATCTGGTTAAAAATTCTTAGGTGGGATATAATTACTCTTTTCAAAGATGTAAAGTGCTTTCAAATGAAGGAGAGATTAGACTTGTTCTGTTTCTCCTTTGAGAGCAGAAAGAGGATAGAAACAGGTAAACATTGTAAGAAGACAATATGAATCCCAGTTAAAGAGTTGGAGGTAGTGATGAGGAAATGTAGTGTTTGGAGTGGCAAAGAAGGGGTGGAAGGACATGAACATGGATGCGGATGCCTTGTCATTAATTGTGAAGATTCAGAGTATGAGCATCTTTGTGTATAATTGTGGAGGGGTGGAAGAATAATATCAATGATAACAATAGGAAATACTTATTCAGCACTTTAAGATTTGCAAAGTGCTTGATAAATATTACCTCACTTTATTCTGCTCCTTACCCTCACATAAAGAAGTCTCAGATAATCAGGTACCTGTATTTGATTGGAAAAGGAACTGAGAGTTTTGCCTGGTGGGGACATGTGAACCCTGTGGACCAAAAATGTGACTAAAAAGGTGTGCGTGAAACATTATGGGCTACTATTAAGATTATTATTTTTGTTTGTTTTGTTTTTGCTTACCTCATGAATGCACAAAAGGGTAGATGATTTCTTTAGCTTATGGAATCCTAGGTGACTGATGAAGCTAAGAACCTACCTATATGTTAATAGGAAATTGAATGGATAACTAAGGAAATTATCTGAGGTTTACAAAGGTTAAGGGTATTGTCCAAGATCACAGTCAGCAAGAGTACAAGACTCTTTGATAATTTTAAGTTTTAAATCCTGTGATCTCTTAGTTCAAAGAAAAGATATTGTTACAACATTGGTTTTGCAAATTTTTTTTAAAAATCACATTTGCCTTTATCTCGTTTAAATAATACTTAATAATATTTTGATTTTTTCCCAATTACATGTAAAATAGGTTTTGACATTGATCTTTGTAAGATTTTGCATCCCCAATTTTCCTTCCTCCTTTTTTTGCTCTACCCCATTCCCAAGAGAGCAAGCAAATTACTATAGTTTATACATGTACAATTATATTAAATATATTTCACCTTCATCATGTTGGGAAAGAAGAATCCAGACAAAAGAGAGGAATACCAGAAGGAAAAAAAAAACCAGTGAAAATAATCTGCTTTGATCTGCATTCAGGCTCCATGGTTCTTTTTCTAGATTTGGTCAATGTTTTTCTATCATGAGTCCCTTGGAATTATCTTGGATTATTATATTTCTGAGAAAAGTTAAGTCTATCATATTCAACCATTCCCCAATGTTGTTACTGTGTGCAGTAATTTCCTGATTTTGCTCTCTTCTTCAGCATCAGTTCATATAACTCTTTTCCAGAATCTTTTCTGAGATCTGCATGTTCATAATTTCTTAAAGCAAAATAGTTATTCCATTACATTCATATAGTAATTTGTTCCGCCATTTCCCAATTTATGGGCATCCCCTCAATTTTCAAGTCTTTGCCTTACAAAAAGAGTTGCTGTAATTTCCTCACATATTCCTCCAACATTTATCATTTCCCTTTTCTGTCATATTAGCAAATCTGATAAGTATGAGATAATATTTCAGAGATTTTTTAAATTGTACTTCTCTAATCAGGACTGATTCAGATCTTTTAAAAATGTATATTTTACTATAGAGAGCTTTATTTTTTTTTTAATCTGAAAATTTCTTGTTCATACATTTGACCATTTATCAGTTGGGCAATGAAATGTATTCTTTTAAACTTCATTAAGGCCTCTATATATTTTAATGAGGCCTTTTTAAGAAACACTGATTGGTAGAATTGTTTCTCAGCTTCCTACTTTCCTTCAAATCTTATTGAAATTGGTTTTGTTAATTTAAGCAACCCCTTTTCAAAATTTAATGTAAGAAAAATTATCCATTTTCATTTCATAATGTTTTCGATTTCTGACTTATTTATAAATTCTTCCTTCTCCATAGATTTGACAGATAAATTATTCCTTGCTTTCCTAATTTACTTTATGTTTAAATCATGTACCCATTTTGACCATATCTTTCTATATGATATGAGATGTTAATATTTATCTAGTTTCTGCCATACTGTTGTCCAGGTTTCCTAGAAACTTGACAAATTTTGATAAAATTTGACTAATGGTGAATTCTTATCCCAGAAGGTGATGTCTTTAATTTATCAAACAATAGGGTACAATAGCCATTTACTACTGTTTCTTGTGTACTAATCTATTCCAATGATTTACTATTCAGCCAGTATCAAATAACTTGATATTTTGTATAGCTAAACGACATTCATTTGCATTTTTGTTTTCATTAATTCCCTTGAAATCCTTGATCTTTTGTTCTTCTAGATTCATTTTACTCTTTTTCTACCTTTATAAAATATTTTTGATAGTTTGATTGGCACCTTATCCCCATTATATATAATGTTTCCTGATGGTTTTAGCTAGATAGTGCTCATCATTTTAAGGAAGACTCCATTTATTACTATGATCATTGGTATTTTTAATAGGAATGTGTCCTGTATTTTGCCAAATATTTTTTCTTGCACCTATTGAGATGATAATATTATCTCATATGATTTCTATTAATTTTCTTACTGATATGGTCAGTAATATGGATAATTTTCCTAATATTGAAACAGCCCTGCATTCCAGGTATAAATCCCATTTGGTCATAGTGTAATATCTATAATCTATATCTATATAGCTAAATAACTATAATCTTTTTGCTAACATTTTACTAAAAATGTCATACCAATATTCATTAGGAAAATTGCTCTGTAATCTCTTTCTCTGTTTTGGTTCTTCCTACTTTAGGTATCAGCACCATATTTGTGACATAAAAGATTGGTCACACTCCTTCACCTATTTTTTCCCCAAAATAGTTTATATAATAATAGAATTAATTGGTCTTTAAATATTTGGTAGAATTCACTTGTAAATCCACTTGACCTTGGAGATTATTTTCTTAGGGAATTCATTGATGACTTGGTAAATTTCTTTTTTTATTTTCCTTAAAATAGGGGTATTTGAATATTTTATTTCCTCTTCTTCAAATCTGGGCAATTTACATTTTTGTAAACATGCATCCATTTCACTTAAATTGTCAGACTTATTGTCATGCAGTTTGGCAAAATAGCTCTTAATTATTAGTTTAATTTTCCATTCATTAGTGATGAAGTCACCCTTTTCATATTTGAGGCTGGTAATTTTTCCTTTACTTTCTAATCAGAATTTCAAATCATTTTTTTTTCTTTTTTCTGTTCAAATTAATCAATGTATGCCATTTAAAAAATATTTCCCCCACATTGTATTTTTATCCAAAACACTCTCTTAGTTTTGTTTATTAGTTTTAATAGGTTCATTTAAATTTTATTGTCTCCTTTTTTCAGAATTTCTAATTCAGTATTGAATTGGAAAGTGTTAATTTGTCCTTTATTATGTCTTTTTTCTAGTTTTTTTTTTTTTTTTTTTTTTGCTGGGTACCCAATTCATTGATCTCTCCTTTCTTAATTTTATTCTTATAAACATTCAAAGATATAACATTTTCTCTAAAACTACTTTAGTTCCACCCAACATTTTTGGTGTGATTTCTCATTATTATTATTTTTTAATGAAGTGTTCATGATTTGTTATTTGGTCCATCCATTCCTTAGGATTAGAATATTTAGTTTCCAATTAGCTTTTAATCTTTCTTTCCATGAGTGTTTTATTACACATGACTTTTATTAGATCATGATCTGAAAAATGATGGATTTAATATGTCTTCCTTTCTGATTTTGGCAGTGATTGTTATGTCCTAATACATGGTCAATTTCTGTGTAGGTACCAAGTATCACTAAGGAAAACAGGTATATTCCTTCCTTTCCCCATAGTGTTTTTTTTTTTCAGAAGTCTATCACATGTACCCTTTCTAAAATTTTATTCACCTCCTTAACTTCTTTCTTGTATTTTGTGGTTAGACTTATCTAGTTCTGTGAAGGGGAAGGGAGGTCCCACCATTTTATAGTTTTGCTGTCTATTTCTTCCTAGATCTCAGAACCTTTTAAAGAATTTGGATGTTATATCATTCAATACATATTTGTTCAATACTGATATTACTTCATTGTCTATGAATCTTTTAGTAAGCGGTAACTTTTTACCCTTTTCTCTTTTAACTAGATCTATTTTTTTTCTTTTGCTTTGTCTGAAATTAGAATTACTACCCATCTTTTTTTCTTTTTAACTTCAGCTAAAGTAAAATATATTCTGCTCCAGCCTTCCCCTTTATCATGTGTGTATTTTTTTTTCAGATGTGCATCTTGTAAACAAAATATTGTGGGATGTTAGTTTTTAATACCTCTGCTCTCTCCTTCTGTTTTATGGAGTTCATCCCATTCACATTTGCAGTTATGATTACTAACTGTATATTCCCCTCCATTCTATTTCTTCCATTTATATTTTTCTTTTTTCCTTTCACCCTGTCACTCCTCACCAGAGTTTTATTTCTGACTCCCACCTCCTACAATCTGCTCTCTTTTCTATCAGCTCCCCACTTTTCTTCCCCTTTTCTCTTACTACTTCCCTAACTAGTAAGAAAATTCCCTATATTTAATTATATACATTATTCCCCTTTTGGGCCAAATTTCATAAGAGAAAGTTTAAAACAATATTTACTCTCTCCACTTTCCCCTTCTACTATGACATGGTTTGAGCTCTTCTTAGAGGACTTTTTTTGATTTGAGATCAATTCATATTCCCCTTTCAAGTTTCACATGTAGGCATTTTGACAATATTTTCCTCTTCTTTTGATCTTTCCTATCTCTATAGTAGCTTTCTATGCTTAGGACTCTTCTCTGTTTCTACTTCATTTATTAGTCTATTTCATGACTTTGAATATGGCTGGGGCACAAGTGACACTGTTCCAAGCTTTTTGTTGTTGTTGTTGTTGTTGTTCTGGGGACCAAGAACCTGGTCACTGGCTTTCCATGTTGTGGCTTCAGGTGCTTATGGTTTGCCTATTGCATGGAGGTGGCTTGGAGTAGTTTTTTTTTTCCCTGTTGTGCTGAGATGCTGGACCTAGTGGTTTGCCTTCTGAGCTGGAGCTATAGATCTCACAACAAAAAGACCAGGGCCATTGGTTTATTGAGCTAGGGGAGAGAGATATTTATTGTTGGTTTTGTTGTGGCTAAGAGATCCCCACTGGCTTTCCCTGACACTGTCCTTGCTGTGCTGTATTTACCTTTTACTCAAGTTTGACAGACATTTTCTGAAATCCTTCTAAGTTATCTTAAGCTGTAAAATTGTTTCACTCCATCTTTTGGTGAGTTTTGGTGAGTCCAGAATCCACTTATAGGCTTGATTTAATGTGTGGTTTTTGTTTTGTTTTGTTTTGTTTTGGGAAACTAAAGAGAGCTCAGGCAACTTTCTGTCTTTTCTCCACCATCTTGACTCCAGTGTCTCATTTGATCTTTATCTCAGTCTATAGATTGGGAAACTGTTATTATCATTATCTGAAATATGAGGAACCTAGAACTGAGAGAGGTTTAAGCACTTTGTGCAAGAATACAATTAGTAGAAAACTAAATTAAACCTCAAATTGAAGTCAGCTGACTCCAGATTCAACATTCTTTCTACTCTGTGATACGAAGACAAGAGAGTCGTACAGATTGATTGAAAAAAGTCCAAGAATATTATAGTTACCTGATTGTTATGGGGACTGAAATTCTCCCTTTCCTTCCTCTGAGTTAAATATGCTTTTCTCCATTGCATTCTCCCCTCCATTTACTATTTCATTTCCCCCAGTTACATGTGAAAAAAAATAATGTTAATTAATTTTAACAATTTAAATTTTGAATTCCAGATTCTCTCCCTTCTTCCCTTCCCACCTCACTTCACTGAGAAGATGAACAATTCAATATATGATATACATATGTAATCATGCAAGATATTTCCTTTATAATCATGCATTATATCCTTTTAAATAAAAATACTATTTGAAATAGAAATCCATGAATTCATAGGTTTAGTATCAAAGCAAGTAAACCATAAGTTCTGAAGGAATTATTAACATGCCTGTAGAGAACCAGAACTCTGGAGAAGTATACTTGAAATGAGGTGTTGACTCAGTGGAATTGATGAGATAATGGTTATCTAGTTTACATAAACTTAGTACTTAGCATGGTGAAGTAATAGTTTTCTAGTTCACACATATTCAATAAGCTGTAATGATGTAATTGTAATAGTGTATATAAGAACTGGGGACAGGAAATTAAAAAAAAGTCAGCCTGGCAGACTGCTGAGGAAGTCTGGGTAGACTATGACAGACACAGAGTGTGTAAAAGACAATAAAGACTTTGGACTCTATTCTTTTCCATTTTTGTGGTTTCTATCCTGATGAGATGAAGGTCCTTCCCGAGGACCTCCAGAAAGCTAGCCCCAACATTACACATGCCAACATGAACTATTTATTGAACAACTTTTATGACAGGAATGTCATAGCACCAGATGATTAGATTATTGGGGTATCTCTCTGTCTCTGTCTCTGTGTCTGTCTTTCTCTTTCTCCCCTTCAGAGTATGTGTGTGTGTGTGTGTGTGTGTGTGTATGTGTATGTTATGGGGAGGAAGAAAGGTAGGGAAAGGAAACTGAGATCTGAGAGAAGATAGAAAAGCACATAAACAGCCTGGATGGATGGATGGATATAAAACAAGATTTGGCAATAAATTGGATATGTGCTTTGAAAACAAAGAAAATTCATAATGCGAATGAAAAAAATGTATTTCTTAAGACAGAAAGAGAGACATTTATAAGTTAAATGAGTTGGGTTTTTTTTGGGGGGGAGGAATGTTGGTGTTTTTGTTATAATAAATTGGCCAGTAGTACCCAGAATGAAATAGGTTGTGCAGTTTTGTAATCTCTTCAGACCTCATGTAGGATGCTGGTTCTGGTGGGGAGTTGAGGTAATAAATTGACAAACTGAGACTTTCTTATTCATAGTAAGTTCAAACTTTTCTTCTTTATACTTTCCTCCAGACTATAGTTTTGTGTTCCCTAAAACCAGAAAGAATCAATGAAATCCTCTTTCAACATTTCAACCTTTCAAATGTCTCAAGAAAGGGATGGTTGCATTTCTCATATAGTCTCTCTTTTCAGATTAACATCTTCAAATCTTTCAAGAAAACATTTTGTAGTGCAAATCCCCAGCCAAGGGAATCTTCTTCTTCTGGGCATATTCCAACTTATTGTATTACTTAGAATCGAAGAAAATTAAAACAATAATAATAATAATAAAAAAACACTGGATATTATCAGAGAGCAATGGACAGAGAACAATAAAACTATCATCTGTGACTTTTTCTAGAAATTGTTGATTAATGCTAAATAAATTTCAATAATTTATTATGACTTTGCATGAAACACTGTTTTCCAAACAAAGTGGTCTGGCAATTCTTCCTCATACATGGATTTTCATTTCCCAGTTTCATGTTTTTGTACAGACTTTAGAAGCAATGAGGAGTGATAATGTGTAGATTACTGGGCCCGAAGTTAATAACAGTTCAAATCACGCTGCAAAAACGTGTTAACAGTGTGCCCTTGGGCAAGTTACTTTCCCCTTGTTTGCCTCAGTCTCCATCTGTAAAATGGAGATTATAATAGGACCCAACTCCCAGAATGTTGTGAGAAATACAGACACACACATGCAAATATATATATATATATGTGTGTGTGTGTGTGTGTGTGTGTGTGTATACATTCATGTATATATATGGATGTTGTGTTTTAATTTATGTATAAAATCACAATCTCTGTCACAAATTTGTGAATATGTATGAACAATTATTGTCACCTGATCTCTCATATTTTTTTCAGCATAGATCCTCCTTAAAACCTTGTAGATAAAGCAACCCTATCATTTCATCGACAGTAACTGATCAAATGAGGGTTGGTGCTAAAATCCCATGCTCCTGCCAAACACCAAATATTTCTGTTCTAGCCTTGTCTCACATAATCTACAGATGGCTGGTAGCTGTTTTGTGGGTTCAGACATCTCTCCCTTTCTGCCATCCTTCATGGAGTAGGGAAAAAAATGCGTGGTTCTTATGCTTTATGAAGGTAGCAAAGCCACTCAATAGAATTATAGCCCTTTCCCATCCATTATTATTATATATTATGCCTTATAGTACATAATATATGAATTTTCTGCTATTGATATTGAAAACATCTCCCCTCCATTGTGTGCTCATACATATTCATGGTACTTTCTATTAATAAATCTATTTTCTTTTAACATTTCTCTTGGAATAGGTTTCATTTCATGCCAAGGAATAATCCAACCACCTTGTCATCTCAGATATCATGTATCATTAAAAATACAATTAAAATAACAAATCTATGGGAGCGCTTGAAGTTCCCAAGAATATAGTGACTGTGTCTACAGGAAAGGGAGGAGGACTGATTTTTTTTTTTTGGCCTGGAGTTACTGTTTGAAAAAGATAAAAATAAATGCATATTAGGTGGTTAAATATATTAGTATACAAAAAAATGAAAACACTCTTCACTTTGAGTCTTCTCCCATCACCATTGTCATTAAAGTTCTGTACCTTTGCCTTTGTTTTCATGGAAAACACCTGAGAAGACAGGACTGTGGCTCAATAAAGTAAATCCAAGTCATTTTCTGATATTGAGACTAGGAATCAAGAGGGCCATCTTTTGGCCTTTATATGAAGAGAATTCGGGGACAAGGAAAATTTTCTGCTTGACAGTTGATGTTCAAAGCCCAGATGTCATACAGGGCCGATGAATACAGAAATGATTCTGACAGTGTTCAGATGGGTGTATGATATATTATGCATGTTGAAGAGTGACAGTCAATCTCTAAAAACAAAACATCATAAGTACACCCAAAGGGTCAAATCGCATCGAAATACAAATGCCCCTGTTTATGTTAGTCTGCCTCCAAGATTCAGGGGATAAAACTCTAAACATTGCTAATATGAAATACTTTTTTGTCATGCAGGGATCTGCAAGGTGAAAAAAGGAAAACTGGAGAAAATAACTCCAATAGCTTAATATTGGGGAAATTTGAAGGGAATCCCACAAACTTAAAACTAGGATAAAGGGAAGAAGGGTTTTCAACAATTGTGAAGTCACAGACATTTGTGCACATATGCACACACACACACACACACACACACACACACACACACACATCCTTTTTGATAGAAGTGAGAGAAGCTAGGAGACAAAGTTGATTATTTAGATAATTACAGATATTCCAATTACTCAAGCATAAAGTGGTGAGTTGGAGTTCTGCTGCTCTGTGGTAGGGAACCGTAAGTGAAGTAGAAGTTTAGATCATAGAATTAATAGAAGAAAGTGTAAGGAAACTGAAAGATAGGAAAGGATATGATTATGAAGGATTTAAAAACATAAACAGAGGATTTTATATTTTATCCTGAAAGTAATATGGAACCATGAGTTTATTGAATAAGGGACATGATGCACTTGTCAGACATTTGCTTCATTAAAATCACTTGGAAGTCATAAAATACTAAAAATCTGAGGGAGGAGGAGATGATGAATTCTGGTTTGGATTCTTTGAGATTGGGATTCTTATAGTCTATCAAATTTAAAAATTCAAGAACTTTCAAATGATATATGATGAAATCTAAAATTTCTAAGTTTGGGATTCCATATCCTCACCAATTTTATTTTTATACTTACTTATTCATCATTCATCAAACCTTCTTGACCTAAAAACAATATAAGTTCTCCATGTTCCTTTAATAACATTCTAAAAAGTGTGTATGCCTTTTTGTCCACATTCTCTCCTTTTCCACTTCTAATTCTGAGTCAGTAATCAATGCTACAATTCTTGGACAGGACCTATCAACATATGTCCTTATGGCCCCATTCACCATTCTTGTGACTTCATAGAACAAAACAGCCTTTATCATCATTCATCTATCCACTTTGACTTCACCCTTTTAAAATATAAGCTCTTGGGGCAGCTAGGTAGCAAAGTGGATAGAGTACTAGCCCTGAAGTCAGGAGGATTTGAGTTCAAAACTCTTTAAGGGCAGACACTCTTTGGTTTATTAAAGCTTTTTTTTTTAATAAAATCTATGTATGAATAATTTTCAACATTGACCCTTACAAAACTTTCTGTTCCAAATTCTCCCCTCCTTCCTCCACCCCCTCCCCTAGATGGCAGGTAGTCCAATACATGTTACATATGTTAAAATACATGTTAAATCTAATATATGTATACATATTTTTACAGTTATCTTGCTGCACATGAAAAACCAGATCTAGAAAGTAAAAAAAAAAAAAAAAATTGAGAAGGAAAACAAAATGCAAGCAAACATCAACAAAAAGCGTGAAAATTCTATGTTGTGGTCCACACTCAGTTCCCACAGTCCATTCTCTGAATGCATATAGCTCTCTTCATCACTGAACAAGCGGTACTGCTTTGAGCCATCTTGTTTCTGAAGAGAGCCATGTCCATCAGAACTGATCATCATATAGTCTTATTGTTACCATGTATAATGATCTCCTGGTCCTGCTCATTTCACTCAGCATCAGTTCCTTTAAGTCTCTCCAGGCCTCTCTGAAATCACCCTGCTGGTTTTTTCTTACAGAACAATAATATCCCATAACATTCATATACCATAACTTATTCAGCCATTCTCCAATTGATGGGCATCCATTCAGTTTCTTGCCATCACAAAAAAGGCTGCACATGTGGATCCCTTTCCCTCCTTTAAGATCTCTTTGGGATATAGGTCCAATAGAAACCCTTCTGAGTCAAAGGGTATGCACAGTTTGATAACTTTTTGAGCATAGTTCCAAATTGTTCTCCAGAATAGTTGGATTCGTTCACAGTTCCACCAACGATGTATCAGTATCCCAGTATCCCAGTTTTCCCACATCCCCTCCAACATTTGTCATTGTCCTTTCCTCTCATCTTAGCCAATCTTACAGGTGTGTAGTGATATTTCAGAGTTGTCTTAAATTGCATTTCTCTGATTAATAGTGATTTGGAGCACCTTTTCATATGACTAGAAATAATTTCAATTTTTCATCTGAAAATTATCTATTCATATATTTTGACCATTTATCAATTGGGGAATGGCTTTAATTCTTATAAATTTGAGTTAATTATCTCTATATTTTAGAAATGAGGGCTTTATCAGAAACTTTAAATGTAAAAATATTTCCCCAGTTTATTATTTTCCTTCTAATCTGTGGCAGACACTCTTTTTATCTCTTGATTTATATTCCTAACACATAAAACAGTATTTGACATTCAGTAATGCTTAATATATTTTTTTCCTTTTTACATTTATTAGGTCAGGTAGTTTCTTAATTGTTGTCCAAATGCAACATACTTGGTCATAGGAGTTCTGAGTTGTTGACTCATGTTCAGCTTACTTGAATGCCTTTTCATCTCAACTCACTTTATTCCAGTCATAGCATTCCTTTAGATTTAAACTAAAATTTAATTCCAAATTCATGTCCTTCCCCAATAGTCTTATTCCTCATTGATCTCAAGTTCTGAATTCCAAAACCAATTATTGTACCTATTGTATTTGGATGGATCTCTATTATACACTTTTTTTGTTATTGTAATTGAAATGTTTCATCTTTTTTTTTTTTTTTTTTTTTTTTTTTTTTTTGGCAATTGGATTGTAAATGCCTAAAAAGTCAGGGCTTCTGTTTAACACTTTTGCTTGGTCTCCTTTACGTTTCTAGAATTTTGAATTGTACTTGAAAAGCATGGATTTATATGTTAATACATTTTGAGTATGAAAAGAACTTATTGATCACCTTGTGACTCTCACTCATTTTAAAACATAAGAAACTGAGACCCAGAAAAATGAAACAACTTATGAAAGGCTACAAAAGAAGTAAATATTGACCTAAAATTTGAAACTAAGTGCTAAATGCAGATGCAATTTTTTTTTTAAATGTACTCTTCTTTCATGAACCCTTTATTCAAATAATAGGAAGGGGATTTTCCAGTTAATGCCATTTCCAATGTCTCCCATTCCCATAAAAATAAGAACTTAACACAACAGCACAAAGTGACTTATATGGATTGGCATTTTTATTTTCTATTTCTCCAAGGTACTCAGCCGAGGGCATTAAATAAGGTTTGAGTGTGGGGGGGTTGACTTTGCCTAGGGATAATACACCAGTTAAGCAATCCAAGCTTCAATCGCATAGGGTAATAGATGAGGGAGCGAGGAGAGAAATTGATTTTAAAGTTGTAATTTACTTGAAGAGTTTTGATGATCTCATAAAGCACAGGAGCAAAATTGAAGTGATTTAGGATTCTGCAGATCTCTTAAAGCTTGAATTACTACTTCTTGGCCAGACATCTTAGGAAAGATGCCCCATTCCAGGATGAAGGACAATATTTTTATCACACTCTGAATGTAATACCAGCCTCAAATATCTCTCTTTTTCACCCTCTCTATCTCTCATTATTGTTTGCTTTCTGGAAAGTGGCCCATGTACCACATGCCACATTTGGAACTGTACCCCAGGATATAAGTTCCTGGAAGAAAAGCTTTTTAGTGAGGGCATTTGGAATTATAGAATGCCTATTAGTTTGTTAGCAATCAGTCACCTCTCTACTAACAAAACAAAGTTCTATTGCCACAGGACATTCTACAAGTCATTATTCTTGTATACGCTGAAGTATTATAAAGGTCTCACAAAGGACGATCCAAGGTACTTGAGGCACTGGAACTACACATAGCTTTTTTTATTAATCCACTGTGACATATACACAGGATCAACTGGGTTCCAGAAAATAAGTGAAACATTCCTCTTACAAGAGTAAAGAGTGTAAGGAACATTCTCTTTTCCCAATAATCTCTGACTCAATGTTGCTGTTGCTATTGTTTGAAATCTAGATCCAGAACTCATCCTTCTCATCATCTATTATCCTTAGGGACACAATGAATCTCTGAAGGTTCTCTTGAAAGGAATTGAGATGAAGTTTCCTTTTCTTATTATTGACAGAATGAATGTATGCAGGTATCATTCAATAATAATGGCACAGCTGATTTGATAGGGGTTTCAACACCATTTATTGGGAAGGAATGGCTATGGAAAAGATAATTGGAGAGGAGTGAGTGAGAATAGTTAAATTTGGGTGGGAGGGAGAATATCTATATTTGAGAATACATCATAAGGATCATGAATCTCTCATCATATGTGTGATCTTAGTGAATCAACTAAACTTCTCTGGGCCTCAGTTTTTTTCAGCTGTTAAAAAAATGCTTTTTACCTTATTGTTTCCTTTATGTTGTAAACCTATGATCATAGATCATATGTTTCTGCCAAGATCATCATTTCCTGCCTCTTTCTTATAAAATAATGCCTCTAAGTTAGTCACCAGATACAGAGAGAAGAATCAGGAAACATTCTTATGGAAATGCAGAGAATTTGGATTTCAAATTTGGCTATTGGAAAGACCTACACAGGGAAGAATTTTGAATATGTAAATGACATATATATATATATATATATGTATGTATAATATATATGTAAGTGTGTGTGTCTGTATTCACAGGTACATCCAAAAACAAAACACAAAAGGTATAATTTGGCATACATTAATTACAGAAATCAATTGATTAAATAAAGTTCTCATCTAATTTAGGTAGGGTTGAGTTACTATATGATTCAATCTATTTTTATCCTCATATATACAATGCATTAGTTGACTTATTGGGGATTTTTCAGATCTTGTCTTGACAATGTGTGATTTTTTCCTTGGAAATTTCTATTTCAGGTGAGAGAAATGCCCCCAGTTCTTGTTACCATGAAGGTTGTGCTGCAAAGGGAAAAGGAGATTTCACAAAGTCTCCTTTATCTTGCTTGAATTTTTGCTAAGACAAGAATATCTCCAAATGGATTCTATGTATGTTGCTGAATGCCTGGAGATTGTAACGATATATAGGATCCTAGATTCATAAATATATATCTAAAAGGGACATTAGAGATCATGTTCCATTTCTACATTTTTTTTTGATGAACAAGCTAAAGCCCAAAAAAGTACAATGAATTGCTGAGTGTTTTTTTTTTCTCCATACATGATCTTGATGTTTAATTCTTTACATTTCAACATTTTGGTGGATCCATAGCCATGCATGTCATCAGTGAAGAATGTCCTCATTGATATCTATAAAAATAGAGATATTATAGAGATATAGAGATAGAGATATTCTTACTTTAAGTAGCCTATTCTGTCTCCTTATTACTGATGAAATCACTCTCTAGTCACATTAAACATTTATAAGTAACCTCCTAATTATTCTTCTTCCCTTTCTCTACTTTAGCTTTCACACAGTGAAATATTTAAGTAGCATAGTCCTGACAATGTTATTCAAGAAACCCCCTTGGCTCCCTCTCATTGCTAGGATTAAACTCTCATTTATTTGAAGTCCTTCACATTTTAGTTTTGACTTATCTTTTCAGGCTGATTGATCTCATACAATTTCATTTCACATAGTCTCATTCTAGCTAAGATATCTCTCTTCATCTTCTATGTCCATACCTCCCAGCTAGCCCTTCCTTACTGTATAAGAGGAAATTAAAGTTGGCAGATGCTACCATACTTCTCTGGCTGGAAGTATCTGTCCTCTCTAATCAAAATAATTGGCTAACTATCCTTATTACTGAACTGTTCACCTTGACTCCTTGGAATCCCCAATTCCCATTGAGATTCAAGTCAAACACCACCCTATAAGATTTCCTTTCTGCTCTTTCACGATCTCCCTTAAAATCTTTAGAATCAATTGTATGACATGGGAGTCACTGGCACAGGACCACCCAGCATTAAACATACCCTCATCCGAGAAGAAGTTGGGCTCTATGAGCAAAGCAGAATTGACTTAACTCAAAGAAAATGTGAAATAAGTAAAAGTAGAGAATCCCATTTCAAAATTGTATATGGGCTGTTTGTGTCCAACCTGTGGCAAAGTGTTCCTAGCTTATATTGGTATGATCAGTCATAGCTGATCACACTATAACTCTACTCAAAATGTCATTTTGATCCTCTTCCATAATAAAGGACAACAATGAACAAATTGTTAGCTGTTTGTGCTTGCAAAAATATCTTAGCTACTGTAGAAGTTTTATAGTTTCTGATTAGATTTGCTTGTGTATATTTGTGTGTATGTATGTGTATATATGTATGTTTGTTTGTATGAAAGATGTAGTATAAATTCACATTATTTTTCATGAAACATATTCAACATGTATCATACTTATAAAAATCTGCTGCATTTGGGGCCAGTATAATCTACTATAATTCAAACCTCAAAGTGATCTCTCTTGACTCAAATGCCCAAAGTCATCATTGTTATTTTAAAACCATATATCAAAGAGACATGAGTAGCACCAACTGTTCCCTGCTACAGAGTGGGACCAATTACTGCCAGTGCAGTACTACATCATAGAGCTCTAACTTCTGCCATTGTTTCAATAATAAATTCCCCTCTTGGCAGAGGGGAAGGATAAGTCCTCAAAGGTGACTCCATCATTTTAAAATTATTTCCTCTATTCCTTCATCATGCAGTTGTCAACATTCCTGATCATTCAAAGATAACTGAGGCAGAGCATGTCAGTTCAATACAAAATATCCCCAAATATTGATGACAAATGATGTAAAAAAAAAAAAGGCTCAGTTTTGTATTTGTTCTTTCATGTGTAAGGGTGGGGCCTAAACCACTATATCCATTTAATCTAACATCTTAACAGTGTAAGACCAAGTCACAATTTTTCAATCAACTAAAAGATCTTATGCTATGGAAGACAAAAAGAAAAGCAACTAGAAAAGATATCTGATGAAAAGAAAAAAAAAAAAAGATTTTTCCAACTACCTGTGGGATTTCATTGTGCCTTCAGGGTATTATCTATAAGGTTCCAATCAATTAGAATGGGAGGGTTTTCCACAGTTTGGAAAATGTCATTGAAAATTGATTCTAGAGGAAGATTGATTTAAGGGCAAGGAATGGGTATGGAGAGAGCCTTTGGACTTCTACATTCTCCTTCGTACTCCTCCCGCCTTGTCTGTTACTAGAAGAGCTTTCAACCCTGAAGAGTCTGGTAGATACTGGAATTCCTATTTAAAGATTTCTTGGGATATTCCTAGCTGATGAGAATTACTTGCTTCCTTAGATAAATTCTCATTACAAAATGAGATATGAAGTGACTTGCTTACTTGACAGGACATTTCAAAACTGAATAGCATACTATATTCAATTCAGCAATATCATTCATCTTTTCTCGTGCTTTTATGATGG
Organism: Antechinus flavipes; assembly: GCF_016432865.1. Taxonomy (NCBI): domain Eukaryota; kingdom Metazoa; phylum Chordata; class Mammalia; order Dasyuromorphia; family Dasyuridae; genus Antechinus; species Antechinus flavipes. Next base: position 12,040,734 of record NC_067399.1, on the reverse strand, counting down.
CTTCCCAAACACCATCGAGTCATCAAGTAAAGCAACCTGAAAGTAGCAGGTTTGGTGACATACAGTAAGAATCATAGAATCTTTCTGGAAAGATACTACTTTATAGTACAATGCCCCACTGTTAGAGGAAAATTAATTACTTGTATTGCTTTTCAGTTACTTTCAGATATATCCAGTTGTTCATGACCCCACTTGGGATTTTCTTAGCAAAGATATTACCGTGTTTTCCCTTCCGCAGTTCATTTTACAGATGAGGAAGCTGAGGCAAATAGGCTTGAGTAACTTGCCCAGGGTCACACAGCTAGTAACTCTCTGAGGTTAGATTTGAGCTCTTCTTGATTTTAGGCCTGGCACTTTCACTGAGAACTACTGATTGTCTCACAAACAATGAAGAGCAACATGGGATGCTGTTGTACTGTTATATATAATGGTCATTAATTACTTTCCTAATCAGGTAAACTATAAACATGTATTAGGCACCTAACATATGCTAAACACAGAGTTTAGCGATGTATTTTTTTCCCAGATTAGTGCCTGGAATGGATGCTTACTAAATGCTTCTTAACTCACTGACAGTTTTCTTTAATGTGATAAAGAGGAAGGAATGTGTTACAGCAAGAAGGATATTGCTTCTCAATTGAAATAATCTAAGTAAATATATAGAATAGTATCAAGTGCAATTCAAAGTGTTACTTAATGGCTTGTTTTTTACTGAGTGTATTTGAGAAAATAACTTGAGCATGAAGGCATTATAATCTTAATTTGATTAAGAAATAATGGGAAATACAAAAGGGATGGGGAGGGTGATCACTCCAAATCTCAAAGAAAATATTCCATATTATAAGTACTCTTCACTATTAGATCCTTTTTTACCTGAAACACCCTTGTTACAGTACTTGATACACAATATATGAATAATAAATATTTTTCTTTATCGATTGATTGATTCTAGTCCTTGTCCATCAGAGGGGGGTGACAGTTCTTGGCCCTTCCTGACATCTAGAATTCTTTTGATCTCCCTAGGAGAAAAGTAGATTGCAAAAGACAAAACAAAAAATTGATTCCTCACTGAAGAAGCATTATATAAGCCATAGAAACACAAAAGAGTTACTTCTAAAAAAAAAAGAAGAAAATCATTTTGGGACTGGAACAGAAACCTAAACTACATATGGAGTTTTCTTTTGTTCCTTTAAACTAGACTTAAGATGGATTGATAATGCTCAATAATACATCAAACCAATGAGATAACACCTCTGATCCACCTGTTCACAAAACAAATTGAGGCACAACATCGCTTGGTCAGTTGGCAGTGATAGAAATACCCATACACATATGCCCACATAAATCCCTTCTCTGATATCCTTGATTTATTTTTTCCCTATACAACATGTTTTCTTAGTTTTTTTGTTTTTTTGTTTTGTTTGTTTGTTTTTGTTTTTTTGTTTGTTTGAGGGGGACGAACTTTAGGAGTATGGTGAGTTCTATGAACCTTTTTTCTGGGTAATCATTGTAAATGAATAAAATAAAAGATTTAGAATTACAAAAGAAAGTCACTTGGAGAAGAACTGGGGAAATGTATAGATGCCTTTATTAGGGAATGACTGAATAAGTTATGGAATATGAAAATAATGGAATATTATTGTTCTGTAAAAAATAATGAACAAGTTGTATTGAGAAAGGCCTAGAAATATTTACATGGACTTCCGGTTAAGATGGCGGAGAGGAGGCTCACAGTTGCATAAGCTCCGCGCTTTCTCTCACTATCCACTTCATTACAAGCCTCTGAATCAATGCTTGACTGAAAAAAAACCCACAAATAGTTACCAAGAGAAGCCATCCTTGAGATCCGCCAAGAAAGGTCTGTCTTTACTGGAGGGCTGGGGCGGTTTTAGATCGGGCGCAGGCGGCGGGCAGGAGCAGTGAGAGCACGGGAGCAGACTGGAGAGGGGGTGGGGAGTGATCGTAGCCGTTTCTGCGGGGAGAGCTTCGCTACAGGTTTGGATACTTTCCTCCGGCAGCAAGTCAACTGCCCAGCAGAGAAGCTAAAAACACCGGGGCTGAAGAATACAATCCCAAACAGCTGGAGTCTCCCGGGACCTGGCCGCCCCCCCCTTCCCCCCCCCTCAGTGACTCAGCACGCTCTGGGATCTCAGAGCGCAGGCGCAGCACAGTCCTGCTAGTGCCTCACTGCTGCCCCCTGCAGTCTGTAGAGGAAGCTCGATAACACACCCAGCCCCCCCCAAAGAAAGACTCCAGTTTTTTCTGTTTTTCTTTGGTAGTTTGTCCCTGATTAATAGACAGAATGAGCAAGAAGCTGAAGAGGACTTTAACCCTTGACAGCTTCTACACAGATAGAGAGCAGACTCTAAATCCTGAGGAGACTAAAAACAGGCAGTCCCCAGGTGATTCCCCAAAGGAGGAGATTGTCTGTTCCTCAGCACAGATGACCTCATAGAAGTGATTAAAAAGGCTCTCACAAGGGAGCTAGAAGAAAAATGGGGAAAGCAGAGTGAGGCTTGGGAAAAGGAGAGGGAGGCTTGGCAAAAGAGCCTGGAGAAGTCAGTTAAAGAGAGAGTGGATAAAGAAGTAAAATCCTTGAAAAATAGGATTAGTGAACTGGAAACAGAAAACAGCTCTCTAAAAAACAAAATGGGCGAAATGGAAAAAAATTCCACAGAACAAAAGAACTCAATGGACAATTAGAGAAAGATTTTAAAAAAGTGAGTGAAGAGAATACTTCACTGAAAATCAGAATTGAACAAGTGGAATTGAATGACTCGAGGAGACAAGAAGAATCAGTCAAGCAAATCCAAAAAAATCAAACAATGGAGAAAAATGTGAAATACCTTCTGGGGAAGACAACAGACCTGGAAAACAGATCCAGGAGAGACAATCTGAGAATCATTGGACTCCCAGAAAAACATGATGAAAAAAAAGAGCCTGGACACTGTCTTCCAGGAAATTATCAAAGAGAACTGCCCAGAAGTCATAGGAACAGAGGAAAAAATAAACATTGAAAGGATTCATCGATCACCCACTGAAAGGATCCTAAAATCAAAACACCAAGGAATATAGTGGCCAAATGCCAGAACCCTCAGATGAAAGAAAAAATATTGCAAGCGGCTAGAAAAACCCAATTCAAGTATCAAGGAGCCACGATAAGGATCACCCAGGATCTGGCAGCATCCACATTAAAAGATCGAAGGGCCTGGAATATGATATTCCGAAAGGCTAAGGAACTTGGTATGCAACCAAAAATAACTTACCCAGCGAGAATGAGCATCTTTTTCCAGGGAAGAAGATGGACATTCAACGAAGTAAGCGAATTTCATCTATTTCTGATGAAAAAACCAGAACTTAACAAAAAGTTTGATCTACAAATATAGAACTCAAGAGAAATCTAAAAAGGTAAAGATTAATCTTGGGAACTATATTTTGACTATATAGATGTATAAAGAATACATGTATACCTTGTTCTAGAAATTGATGTGGAAAGGACATTGTACCAGAAAAAGGGTAAAGTGGGGGTAGTACATCTCATGAAGAGGCATAGGAAACTTATTATATCTGAGAGAAAGAATGGAGGGGGATGAATATAGTGGGTATCTTACTGCCTTCAGAATTGGCTTTAAGTTAAAAATCTTAAGACATATTCAATCTATGGTGAAACTTCTCCCATCTCATTGAAAAGTGAGAAGGGAAAAGTGGAAAGGGAAGGAATAAGCTAAGCGGAAGGGAATACGGGAACTGGGAGGGAAAGGGGTAAGATAGGGGGAGGAACTCTAAGGCGGGGGGAGGGACACTAAAAAGGGAGGGCTGTGAGAAGCAAGGGGTGCTCACAAGCTTAATACTTGGAAGGGGGGGAAAGGGGAAAGAAGGGAGGAAAGCATAAACCGGGGTTAACAAGATGACAAGTAATACAGAATTGGTCATTCTAACCATAAACGTGAACGGGGTAAACTCCCCCATAAAGAGGAAGCGGTTAGCAGAATGGATTAAAAGCCAGAATCCTACAATATGTTGTTTACAGGAAACACACCTGAAGCGGGGAGATACATGCAGGTTAAAGGTAAAAGGTTGGAGCAAAATCTACTATGCTTCAGGTGAAGTCAAAAAAGCAGGGGTAGCCATCCTGATCTCAGATCAAGCTAAAGCAAAAATTGACCTAATTAAAAGAGATAAGGAAGGACACTATATCTTGCTAAAGGGTAGCATGGATAATGAAGCACTATCTATATTAAACATATATGCACCAAGTGGGGTAGCATCTAAATTCTTAAAAGAGAAACTAAGAGAGCTGCAAGAAGAAATAGACAGTAAAACTATAATAGTGGGAGATCTTAACCTTGCACTCTCAGAATTAGATAAATCAAACCAGAAAATAAATAAGAAAGAAGTCAAAGAGGTAAATAGAATACTAGAAAAGTTAGATATGATAGATCTCTGGAGAAAATGTAATGGAGACAGAAAGGAATACACTTTCTTTTCAGCAGTTCATGGAACCTATACAAAAATTGACCATATATTAGGACATAAAAACCTCAAACTCAAATGTAGTAAGGCAGAAATAGTAAATGCATCCTTTTCAGACCACGATGCAATGAAAATTACATTCAACAAAAAAGCAGGGGGAAGTAGACCAAAAAATAATTGGAAACTAAATAATCTCATACTAAAGAATGATTGGGTGAAACAGCAAATCATAGACATAATTAATAACTTCACCCAAGAAAACGATAATAATGAGACATCATACCAAAATGTATGGGATGCAGCCAAAGCGGTAATAAGGGGAAATTTCATATCTCTAGAGGCCTATTTGTATAAAATAGAGAAAGAGAAGGTCAATGAATTGGGTTTGCAATTAAAAATGCTAGAAAAGGAACAAATTAAAAACCCCCAGTCAAACACTAAACTTGAAATACTAAAAGTAAAAGGTGAGATCAATAAAATTGAAAGTAAAAAAACTATTGAATTGATTAATAAAACTAAGAGTTGGTTCTATGAAAAAACCAAAAAAATAGACAAACCCTTAGTAAATCTGATTAAAAAAAGGAAAGAGGAAAATCAAATTGTTAGTCTTAAAAATGAAAAGGGAGAACTCACCACTAACGAAGAGGAAATTAGAGCAATAATTAGGAGTTACTTTGCCCAACTTTATGCCAATAAATTCGACAACTCAAATGAAATAGAAAAATACCTCCAAAAATACAGCTTGCCCAAACTAACAGAGGAAGAAGTAAATATCCTAAACAGTCCCATCTCAGAAAAAGAAATAGAACAAACTATCAATCAACTCCCTAAGAAAAAATCCCCAGGACCAGATGGATTTACATGTGAATTCTACCAAACATTTAAAGAACAATTAACTCCAATGTTATATAAACTATTTGAAAAAATAGGGATTGAAGGAGTCCTACCAAACTCCTTTTATGACACAGATATGGTACTGATACCTAAACCAGGTAGGCTGAAAACAGAGAAAGAAAATTATAGACCAATCTCCCTAATGAATATTGATGCTAAAATCTTAAATAAAATATTAGCAAAAAGATTACAGAAAATTGTCACCAGGATAATACACTATGACCAAGTAGGATTTATACCAGGAATGCAGGGCTGGTTCAATATTAGGAAAACTATTAGCATAATTGACTATATCAATAACCAAACAAACAAAAACCACATGATCATCTCAATAGATGCAGAAAAAGCATTTGATAAAATCCAACATCCATTCCTAATAAAAACACTTGAGAGCATAGGAATAAATGGACTTTTCCTTAAAATAGTCAGGAGCATATATTTAAAACCATCAGTAAGCATCATATGCAATGGGGAAAAACTGGAACCTTTCCCAGTAAGATCTGGAGTGAAGCAAGGCTGCCCACTATCACCATTATTATTTAATATCGTATTAGAAACACTAGCCTCGGCAATAAGAGTCGAGAAAGATATAAAACTAATTAGAGTAGGCAATGAGGAAACCAAACTATCACTCTTTGCAGATGATATGATGGTATACCTAGAGAACCCCAGAGATTCTACCAAAAAGCTATTGGAAATAATTCATAATTTTAGCAAAGTAGCTGGCTACAAAATAAATCCCCATAAATCCTCAGCATTTTTATACATCACCAACAAAACCCAACAGCAAGAGATACAAAGAGAAATTCCTTTCAGAATAACTGTTGATACCATAAAATATTTGGGAATCTATCTACCAAAGGAAAGTCAGGAATTATATGAGCAAAATTATAAAAAAGTCTCCACACAAATAAAGTCAGACTTAAATAATTGGAAAAATATTAAGTGCTCCTGGATCGGCCGAGCGAACATAATAAAGATGACAATACTCCCTAAACTAATCTATTTATTTAGTGCTATACCAATCAGACTTCCAAGAAAATATTTTATTGAGCTAGAAAAAATAACAACAAAATTCATATGGAACAATAAAAAGTCGAGAATCTCAAGGGAATTAATGAAAAAAAAATCAAATGAAGGTGGCCTAGCTGTACCTGATCTAAAATTATATTATAAAGCAGCAGTCACCAAAACCATTTGGTATTGGCTAAGAAATAGATTAGTGGATCAGTGGAAAAGGCTAGGCTCACAAGACAGAATAGTCAATTATAGCAATCTAGTGTTTGACAAACCCAAAGCCCCTAACTTCTGGGAAAAGAATTCATTATTTGATAAAAACTGCTGGGATAATTGGAAATTAGTATGGCAGAAATTAGGCATGGACCCACACTTAACACCATATACCAAGATAAGATCAAAATGGGTCTATGACCTAGGCATAAAGAACGAGACTATAAAAAAATTAGAGGAACATAGAATAGTTTATCTCTCAGACTTGTGGAGGAGAAAGAAATTTGTGACCAAAGATGAACTAGAGACCATTACTAATCACAGAATAGAAAATTTCGATTACATCAAAATAAAAAGCTTTTGTACAAATAAAACTAATGCAAACAAGATTAGAAGGGAAGCAACAAACTGGGAAAACATTTTCACAGTTAAAGGTTCTGATAAAGGCCTCATTTCCAAAATATATAGAGAACTGACTCAAATTTATAAGAAATCAAGCCATTCTCCAATTGATAAATGGTCAAAGGATATGAACAGACAATTTTCAGAGGATGAGATTGAAACTATTACCACTCATATGAAAGAGTGTTCCAAATCATTATTGATCAGAGAAATGCAAATTAAGACAACTCTGAGATACCACTACACACCTGTCAGATTGGCTAAGATGACAGGAAAAAATAATGATGAATGTTGGAGGGGATGCGGGAAAACTGGGACACTAATGCATTGTTGGTGGAGTTGTGAACGAATCCAACCATTCTGGAGAGCAATCTGGAATTATGCCCAAAAAATTATCAAATTGTGCATACCCTTTGATCCAGCAGTGTTTCTATTGGGCTTATATCTCAAAGAAATACTAAAGAAGGGAAAGGGACCTGTATGTGCCAAAATGTTTGTAGCAGCCCTGTTTGTAGTGGCTAGAAACTGGAAAATGAATGGATGCCCATCCATTGGAGAATGGCTGGGTAAATTGTGGTATACGAATGTTATGGAATATTATTGTTCTGTAAGAAATGACCAGCAGGATGAATACAGAGAGGACTGGCGAGACTTACATGAACTGATGCTAAGTGAAATGAGCAGAACCAGGAGATCATTATACACTTCGACAACGATATTGTATGAGGACATATTTTGATGGAAGTGGATTTCTTTGACAAAGAGACCTGAGTTTCAATTGATAAATGATGGACAAAAGCAGCTACACCCAAAGAAAGAACACTGGGAAACGAATGTAAACTATCTGCATTTTTGTTTTTCTTCCCGGATTATTTATACCTTCTGAATCCAATTCTCCCTACGCAACAAGAGAACTGTTCGGTTCTGCAAACATATATTGTATCTAGGATATACTGCAACATATCCAACATATAAAGGACTGCTTGCCATCTAGGGGAGGGGGTGGAGGGAGGGAGGGGGAAAAAAATCGGAACAGAAACGAGTGTCAATATAATGTAATTATTAAATAAAAAATTTAAAAAAAAATAAAAATAAAAAAAAATAATAAAATAAAAAAAAGAAATATTTACATGAATTGATACTGAGTAAAACAAATAGAACCAGGAATACAGTGTACACAATAATAGCATGATTATATGATGATCAACTATGAAAAACTTGGGTCTTCTTAGCAGTTCAGTGATCTAAGGCAATCCCAATAAATTTTGAATAGAAAACACCATCTGCATCCAGAGAGAGAACTATAGAAACTGAAAGTAAATCAACACGTGTCCACTTCTTTTTTCCTTCTGTTTTGTTTTTCTACTGAATTTTCCCTTTTGTGCTGATTTTTCTCTCCCAACATGATTCATAAGGAAATGTGTTTTAAAAATTTAATATACATGTAAAATCAGAAAAAAAAACCTCTACATTGAAATAAAGGTAACAAAATAAAAACAAACAAAAAGAAAACAAGTTCATAGACCTCATATTAAGAATCCTTGCTATGAAAGAATCTTTAGAAAAGGTAGTATACTTAGTCCTAACACTTCCTTATTACCTGGGTTTTTTAGTGGTTAGAATCTGTTGAACAGAAACACCTGATTTTAAATCTTTACTCTGAAATTAACTAGCTACACCTTTTGGGCAAGTCACTAGCTTTCTAAGAGATTCTAACACCTCTCTAAATTTGGGGGAGTTTCAATCTTAAATATATTTGGAAATGAGCTTTGTGTATTGACAAGTAACTCAACTGAATTCTTGAGCTCAATTTCTTCATATGTAAAACGAGATGATAACTAGTCCCTTTTTAGCAGGTTTTATGTAATGAAAATCCTTTTTTTTTTTAATCCTTAAAATGCTAAAGAAAAGTGGGGAAGAGATGGGAAATATTACCTTGGAGGGACAAAAATAATATAAAGGGACAGAAAACTACCTATCAATTATGATTCTATTCCCTACAATGTAGTAGAAAACTTGGGCTGTGCTGCAAATCTGACCCATCTTTCTGCATTTTAATGATTACATAGACTCATTAGTGATTCTAACTTTGCCATTCTTTAAAAACAAAAATGCTAATTGGTTTACTTGAAGCTTAATTGAAAATTAATCGAATTTCAGGAGAGAGTGTTTGAAGATGACTTGCGTATTCAGGAAAGCACAATGACATTTGATTATAGAAACATGAAGACCTGAGCAAGGACATGAATACGTGGGCAATAAATCACAATCACAAATTTCAGAAAGGGAAGGTCCTCGAAGGCCATCCAGCTGGTAACTGGAAAAAAAAAATATGTCTAATATATAACAAGTAGTCATCGGGTGTTTTCCTGAAGTTCTTTACTTAGAGAGCAACCACTGTCTTCCAAGGCATCATATTCCCTTTTGGAGTAGGTACCATATCAGGAAGCAACACCCATCCATTTTATTGTACAAAATAGACCTTTCTGCATCACTAAAACATTACTCTGATTTTTGTTTGTTTGTTTTTGTTTCTTTCTTGGGACAAGAAAGACAAATATAATTCATCTAGTATATGAACATTAAAGAATTTGACCTTTGAATATTACTAAGTAAGGATTTCACTAGATATTATTTCTTCAGGCCAAACATCCAGAATTTTTTTAACCAGTGTTTCAATGGCTTGAACTCAAGATCATTTATTTGCACATATCCTTTCATCCAGATATTATCAAACTTAAAGTTGAGAGTGAGAGACAGACAGACACAGAGAGATCATTGATAGAAAAATAACATTTATTAAGCATTCACTATGTCCCTAGTACTATATAAACCAATGAAGATGCAAATTCAAACAAACTAGATAATCCTTAACCTCAAATATCTTTGATTCAAGTAGAAAGAAGAAACATAGTAGAATTATAAAGTAACAGAGGGGTGGAAGAGGAGAATAGTTTACTGTTCCACTAGAGTAATGATTTGGATTAAGTATTAGAGAAGTGAGACCTTATGCATTATTAATGATTTAAGTCCATAGCTTAGTTCTAACTAAGGCAGGCTACAACAGGATCGCTACTTCCCTAATTTAGGACAGTATTCTTTGGTTTATGTAGTTAGTTACATTGCATTAGTTTTTAGTGGATGCTGAATTATATAGTTTACTCATGTTGAGCATGAAGATGAATCCTTTGGGACATTGATCTTGAAATGCCTAATAAGGAATTGGTGGTGTGGGACAAGAGTTCAGAAGAGAAACTATGACTGCATACAAATCTGAGACTCACCCACATTGAGATGATAATTAAATTTAAGGGAGCTGATAAAGTTACTACGTAATAGAATGGGCAGAGAAAAGAGAGGCAAGAACATCTAAACTTGAGGAGTGATATGGCCAAGCCAAGAAGGAATTCTGAGTAGAAGTATTCAACAGGTCAGAAGAAAAGGAAATGTCCCATTTCCCCAGAGTAGGGAGAGTTAATCACACAATATAAGAGAGTCATAAACTGGACCAAATGCTGCAGAAATATTGAGAATGAGAACTGATAAAGGACTGATAAATTGACAGTTTTGTCAATTAAGAGAAAATTGGTCTGAAATATTTCTTACCTATTAGACTGGTTAATAGACCAGAGTGGGGAGAATGACAAATGTTGGAGGGAATGTGAGGGAAATGTGGCATTAATACATTATTGGTGAAATTGTGAACTGATAAAGGTGAATGTCTTTTTAAAATGTCAATGAACAGGTATTTGGAACTCATTGTATGATGACCCTTTAATCAATAGGCTGTATAGAAAGAAGTAATTAAGCCAGAAGAAAAGGCAGATCCAGTGCTTGATCACCTCACTGAAGACTAAATGGCTACTACAGGCTACGCCTCTTTCACTTAACACATATTTACCAAGATCATGCTGAATATTAGACACAATGTCAATTTATCCCCTTTCTTCTTCAACTCCTTTCCAAGAACTTTTATATAGTATTTCATTCTTTAAAAGCACTTTATAAATATTATTTTATTTGATTCTCACAATAACCCTGGAGATGGAGGCTGCCATCCTTATTTTATAGATGAGGAAAGGCGGGTTAAGTGACTTGTCCAGGATCACACACCTAGTAAATAGCTTAGGCAGGAAATGAACTAAGCTCTTCCTGTTTCTGGGCCCAGTGAAAGAAAACCATTTGAAAATAGTGATAGATAGCATTTGTATAGAGCTTTAAGATGAACAAAATAGAAGAAATAGTTAGTGGAGGTGTGAACTGATCCATCAGTTTTGGAGAGCAATTTGGAAAATCCAAAAGGTTAAAAAACTGTGCATAGCCTTTGATCTAGCAATGTCCCTAGTAGGTCTGTTTCCTAAAGAGATCATAATAGAGGGGAAAGAAGCCACACATAAAAAAATATTTATAGCAACTCTTCATTTGTGGTAGCAAAGAATTGGAAATTGAGAGAATGCCCATCAGTTGGGAAATGGCTGAATAAGTTGTGATGTATAAATATAATCATTCAAAGCAATTATTGTGCTATTAAAATGATGAAATGGAAGATTTAAAAAAAAATAAAATAAAACTTGGACAGATTTCCATGAACTGATGCTGAATGAAGTGAGCAGAAGCCTCTTATCTGTTGCAGTATTCAGGACTGGACTGTAATACCTCATTCTACTTCTTCAAAAAGTCTTTGGGAAAAGGCTCAAACATTGTACCAAAAAACAGCAACATTAGGTGATGGCCAACTATGACAGACATAACTTTTCTCAGCAATACAATAGTCCATGGCAAGTCCAAAAGATTCATGATGTAATATGCTCTCCACTTCTAGAGAAAGAACTATGGGATCCAAATACAAATTTAAGTATATTATTTTCATGTTATTTTTTTTTCTTTCTTGTGGTTTTTCTTTTTATTCTTTATTTTTTCATTTATAATATAATGGATGTGGAACTATATTTAATATGATTTTATATGCATAACCTATATCAGACAGCTTTCTAAGAGAGAGGAATGAAAAAAAATGGAATTTAAATTTTTGCAAAATTGCATTTGAAAACTACCTTTACATATAATTTGGAAACATATGACACTAATAAATGAGATTAAAATGTTATCATTAAGTTAAATATGTTGTGTTATACCTTTTTGGGGGGAAAGGATTCACAAAACAGTGTATATTTTATCTCTCAATTTTAAAATAACATTATGAAAAATATTTGATTGTTATAGCCATTCTATACATGAATAAACTGAGACTGAGATTTTAAATGACTAGCCTAGCAATATAGAATTAGTAAATTTCAAAGTCAATACAGAAACATGAGTCTTTCAGTTCACTACCGCACCAAATTGCCCTTATCCCCACAACATCAGAACATTCTGTTTTGTGAAAGCTCTAAGCATTCATCAATTGCTTTTTTCTTTTCTTTTGACAGTAAGCATACATGTTCCTCTTTACAACATCCACTTTAGTAATCCTTGTTATTCTTTCTACCAAGCACTACTTCCCCTTTTCTTTTTAGCTTATATTTTTCTCTTAAAGACAATATAGGGACAGTTAGATGGCACACTAGATAAGAGTAACAGCCCTAATGTCAGGAAGATCTGAGTTCACATCTAGCCTCAGACACTTAACACTTCCTAGTTGTGTCACCCTAGGCAAGTCACTTAACTCCAATTGCCTTTGCAAACAACAACAACATATCAACTTTTCCACTCATTATACCCAAACTTCTAATAAAGAAAACAAAACAATGTGTCCACAAAGGCTTTGTCTGACAATATAAAATGTCTTTTGTATCTATCCATAGTCCATATTTCTCTATAAGAGAGAGAGAGAGAGAGAGAGAGAGAGAGAGAGAGAATAAGAAAAATTGAACATGTTGTCTTATCTGGCATAGTTTAAGTGTGTTTCCTAACTGGAATTATAGAATAGTAATAGCTAGTATTTTTATTGTGCATAAAGGTTGGAAAAGTGCTTTTAATGGACAATCTTTTTTGGATTTTCCCAACAACCCTGGGAGGTAAGTGCCATTATTATCTCCATTTTAGAGCTGAGGAAATTGAGGCAAACATATCAAGTGATTTTTCTTGTATCACAGAGCTAAGCAATATCCAAGGAACAAAAGCTGAAAATTCAGGTTTCCACAGAACCCTGTCATAGAATATCAGCTTGGTGGCTGAATCCAAAATATTTCTTCTTGCAGGATTAGCATATTTGAACATAAAACATTATTCTTCTGTGCATAGGAAAAGAGGCCATAAGTCAATGAAGCAATCAACAAGAACATGTGAAGTGATTATTATGTACTAGGCACCATGCTAAGTGTTGGAGATACAAAGGAAGAAAAACAAAACAAAACAAAAAAGCCAAAAAAAATCATCTTTGGTTTCAAGCCATTCATATTTTAAAATTTAATTTATTGAACTAAATACAAAATAGAAAAAAAAAACAGGATAGGAAAAAGAAAGACAGAAAAGGAAAATTTAAAAATGAACCATTTAGTCATGTGCCCAGCAGAACATCAGGGAAGATTCAAAATACATAAAAATAAATTTCTATTTCAAGAGAGCATATATAATAGTAGAAGAAATTATATTCATGAGTGTCCATCTTTTCTTTGCTTCCTTGTGGGTTGTTCTTTTTTCTCTGCTGCACACTTTTTACTATATTCTTTTTTTCCTCTTTCATGACCCTACCTTCTCCAAGAAGACTATAATTAAGAACAGATATATTTATATACATGTATACACAATATACATATATATGTATATATACATGAAAATATGCATACACACACTATGTGTGTACATGCATGGAAAATAAGCTTACTACTATAGCCAAAAAAAAAAAAATGAACCACCCTGAATCTATCTATCAATCCACATATATTTGTGATATTATTTTGATATTAAATAGCTATATAGTTCTAGATAAGTCACTTAAAATCTCCATCTTGGTTTACATATCTTTACAATGTGGATAATCATCACACTTTTTTACAAAGTTATTGTAAAGATTGTGGTAGAAAACACACATTAAGTGTTTTATGAATCCTTTTTTTTGGAAAGGTTTAACACAAATAATTGTATTTATTCTTTTTCCCTCAGTAAATAACATTATACTTTCCCGAATTATCTATAAAAATAGTTTCAACATTCACTTTTATAAGAATCTGAGTTCCATTTTTTTCTACTTTCCTTCCCTAAGACAGTAAGCCATCTGATAGAGGTTATATATATACAATCATGTTAAACATATTTCCCCATTAATCATATTATGACAGAGGAATCAGAACAAAAGGAAAAACCACAAGGCATATATTATGTATGCGTTTGTATATTTGTTTGTGTGTGTGTGTTCAATTAAAAACATATTCAGTAAGACATAGAAAGTGTAGAGAATTTAATTCAGTAGAAGAATTCTCTTATTTGTCTTATTATTGGTGCTGCCCCAAAGTGGAGGGATTTTGTCATGAAACAAGGCATTTTCTTTTACCAGAAATGCTCAAACAAAAGCCTGAGGATTACCTATTACTAGTACCTATGATGGAGAATAGCATTGCCATATAGGGGACAATATGATTCTCTATTCCTCTCAGGATGTTTTTTTTTTTTAATTTTATTTTACAAACCAGTGAACAGTACAAAAGAACAAGCCAAAGCTATTCTGGTCATCTAAAGCCAAGAGTTGTGTAGAAGCCCAAATTCAGAACAGAGCCCTTTGGCGAAGTCATCAATTGAAAAAAAAAAAAATAGAAGTTGAAAGCCAAGGTTTGGGAATTAGTGGCAGACAGACCGACCAGAAGCCAAGAAGAAATAATCCTTGCCTTGATTCAATTGCATTCAAAGAATTAAACATTTATTAATTACCTACTAAAAATGATCACTGTGCCAGGTAATAATAATAAAAAAAAGCCTCTACCCTTAATGAACTTTGATTCAATAGGATAGTAATGAGTCATCAAAGCAAGAAGTCCATTCTGTTCAATATGATTTGGTTCATTTACACACACACACACACACACACACACACACACACACACACACACAAACACGTATTATATCTATTTATCTGTATATCTCTCTATTTTTCTATCTATGTCTAAATCTATTTGTTTATCTTTATCAATATCAGTATGTACATATGTGCATATAGCTATAGGATTTACTTATCTATATCTAATATCTATCCTATCTATCCTGTCTATCTATCTATCTATCTATCTATCTATTTGTCTGTCCATCTAGCTATTTATCTATTTATCCATCTCTATCTATCTCTATGTCAAATATGTATATTTATATTATATATATAATATATAGGTATCTGTTTATCTATATCTATCCATCCATTTAGCTGTAATCTATATCTATTCACCTATCTATGTTTCTATTTGTATACATGTGTATATATCATCATCTATCTATATATCTGTATATCTATATCTATCTATATATTTTATATCTATATCTATTTCTTTATATATGTATACACATATATATCATCTATATTAATATCTATATAGCTATACATCTATTTGTGTATACATATATATATATATATATCATCTGTCTATCAACTATTTATCTGTCTATATTGTTGTCTACATGTAAAATATCCTGAGCTAAGAAATAAAACATGAAACAAAACATATTTTCTGTCCCAAGGATGGCATCATAGTCGGCAGAACAGTAACATTTTAGTCAGGATAAATTGACTTCACATCACATTTTTGGCTTTCACTTTCGATGTTATCTTCGTAGGTCATTTAATCTTTCTGAGACTCAGTTTCTTGAGCTAAAAATGAAGGGATTGTCCTGGAGGGCCTATACTGTACTTTCTAATTCTAACTCTATCATCCTTTGAAGGAGTAAACAATAGACCGGATGACTAAAACAGGCATACATAACTTTGAAAGTCAGTAATAAGAAATATAAAAAAAGAAGATATAAATGATTTCTAAATTCTTCATTTGCCTGGGAATTAGGAAAGCATCTATTCCTCTCTCCTTTGCAACCCATTCACTTCCTCTGTTTTATGAAGAAATTGGTACCAAGAACTAAAGTTTGAAAGAAGAAAATAATTTCCACTCGTGAAGATTCTATTTATAGGAATGGGCTGTAGGATAAATGAAGTTTAGGACCCAGACAGATAGTTTAGAATTTAGAGTCTGTTACAGGAGGGCTATGCAATAAGGATTTAAAAAAATAAGATTTGAGCTTAATTATGAAATGTCCTAGATATATGTCTAATGAAAGTATATTTCAGTAAATGTGTACTCTTTGAAAGCAGGGATTTATTTTCCCTTATCTGGCAACACAAATTGCAACTAGAAGATATAATAAATATTGTTTCAACTTAATTCAGTATATTATCAAGGTAGAATTCATCTTTAGCAGGGAAAGAGAATAATTATGCATAGCAGACTTTAACCAATCAAGATTTGGTATAGAAGTTTTGAATTCAACTTCTCTGTTTCTACTAATTAATGGTTAGGTAACATTTATCTGGACTTCAGTTTCCCCTTGAGAGTAGTAATTGACAACCTTTAATATCCTATCAAGATCTAAACTTATTTTTAATTTTTCAGGACCTTCCAAAGCCTAAAGGATCGCCCTGAAAAGTGATTAAGAAAATGCATTTTGTTCCCTGACAAAAAAAAAAAAAAATGGACTCATCCTAAGTATGTCTCTCTAGAACTGTTCACAATATTCTGCCATGAAAGCAGGTCAGGTGCCCTGGCCTGAGTCACAACCTCTAACAATGGGAAGGAATCTGCCAACTGGTTAAAAGACCATCATAAAGCATAGCTCACGTCCAGCTTTAACAAGAATATCTACAATCCAATTATCTCTAACTCTCCTTGTAGTCTTTGAATGGCCTTTCACCACCATCACACACACTGTGCAGTGGAGAGTTACTGCCAGGAAGAGAATATACTTCATCAAAGAAGCATGGACTCAGAGGCTTTCATTTGCTTCTCTCCTCATAGGGGGAAGAGTTCAACTACAGCTCTGAGCTCCCATAGGGAGAAAAGAATGGACTGTCCAGAACTTCCACTGCCAAGGGCTGCAAGAACAGCAGCCAACTCAAGAAATTGTACATAATAAAGCTAATGGAATCTCTTCATAACAAACTCCATAAATTTTATAGCCTTGTTCTTTAATTAATACAATGGAAAAATAAATTGACATACCACCATTATTTGGGTAATATTGATTCAAGTACACACATTCTTTTTCTTCCGTATTTTACTTTTTTTCCAATTATGTGTAAACCAATTTTTTTTTTCAAATTTTGAGTTCCAAATTCTCTCCCTCCTTCCCATTCCCCTTCATGAGAAGGTGAGCAATTTAATATGTTATACATGCATAATCATGCAATGAATATTTCCACCTAAGTTATTCTGTGAAGGAAAATACAAACAAAAATAACAAAATAATGTAAAGAATATTATTTTTGATCTATATTCAATCTCTATTACTTCTTTCTCTGGAGATGGATGACACTTTTCACTATAAGTCCTAGGGAATTGACTTTGATTGCTGTATTGCTGATAATAGTTAAGTTTTTCATAGTAGATCATAATACATTATATCTCTTATGTGTACAGTATTCTCCTGGTTCTGCTTATTTTACTTTGCATCAATTCATGTATGTCTTCCCATGACTTTTTTCCCCCAAGAGCATCCTTCTCACAATAAACAATTATGTTCCTTTGATCCAACTTGTTAAGCTATCTCCCAATTGATGATCATTCCCTCAGTGTCCAACCCTTCACCACTAGAAAAAGAACTATTATATTATCATGCACATAAATGTTTTTTTTTTCTTTGTGAATAGAAAGAGAAGATTGTGGTGGGGGTGAGGGAATCGCTGGGATACAGATTTAGTAGCAGTATTGCTGGTCAAAGGTATAGATAGATAGATGTACATATATGTACACATATGTTTATAAAGTCAAATATGTGTATGAAATTTATGCACACAGATATATATATGTTTGTAACTTGCATGTATGCACGTGCATCATATGTATGTATGTATGTATGTATGTATGTATTTCTTAGATTCTCCTTCCTGAATCTATTTTGCAGGCGAGTTCATTTTCCAATGACATATTTTACATTTTCTTCTGTTTTTCCATTATTTTGATTTTATTTGATTCTTTTTTGATGTTTTATCTTCCACTTGCCCATTTCTAACTTTTAAGAAATTATTTTCTTCAGTGAGCTTTTGTACTTCATTTTTCATTTGGCCAATTCCATCTTATAAGATGTTTTCTTCATTGAATATTTGAATAACATTTTCCCCCTTTTGATCAATTCTGTTTTTCAAAGCATTCTTCTATTTACTAGATTTTTGTACCTCTTTACCATGTGGCCCATTCAGTTTTTTTTTTTTAAGGTGTTATTTTCTTTAGTACTTTTTGTGTCCTCTTTACCAATTTGTTAACTCTTTTTCATGATTTTCTTGCATCCCTCATGTCTCTTTCATTTTTTCCTTCTACATCTCTTACTTGAAATGCATGCTCTTCCATAGCCTGAGGCAGTCATGTTTTTCTTTGAAGCTTTGGGTGCAGGAAATTTAATTTTGTTGTCTTCTTCTGAGTTTGTGGTTTTAATCTTTCTTGGCATCAAAATAACTTTCTATATTCAGAAAGTTCTTGACTTTTAACTTTATGCTAAAGTGGGACTCTTCTTTCCAAATCAAGGGGACATTGTCCCAAACTTCAATTTTTTTTTAAATAACAAAATAAAAAAAATGTTTTTTAAGTGTAACTTTTTTTGTTGTTGTTAATATTGGAGATCTGTAATTTTTTGACTCTTCTCAAGTAGTTTGATTTAAAGAGACATGAGTTAACTACTTTCCTCTAATGGACACTGGTTTATAGCTGATCACAAGGACTCTTTTGTGCTCTAGAATTAAGATCAGGACCCCTTCTCCCTTGGGGATGCAATTTCTGCTGTTTCAGTATTCATCCTTGT
Source organism: Antechinus flavipes (assembly GCF_016432865.1). NCBI lineage: Eukaryota > Metazoa > Chordata > Mammalia > Dasyuromorphia > Dasyuridae > Antechinus > Antechinus flavipes. The sequence continues at coordinate 12,021,750 of NC_067399.1, read as the reverse complement.
TCTGGAACTAAGACTTAGGAACTGTGACTCAGATCCCTATATAGGCAACGAAACAGAATCCTGCCCCTGGTACCAGAAAATGAACCCTTGTAAATCTTCTGACATGTTTTGCCCAACTGCTACTGTTTCCATAATTTCATCACACTGAGGCTTGTTTCTAGTTTTCTGTAACCAGGTGTGTATTATTGTAGCTGTGCTGGACTATACTCCACTCTGATCCTTGTACAACAGATCTTGCCTGCTGACTTTCTAAATTGTCTTGGACTGAACAGTTGTTGTTGGTTTTTAGGTTTTTTTTTTTTTGTTTTTTTGTTTTTTTTTTTTTACTTTATCTTTTGATGGATTCTGCCCTTCAAGATTTTCTTTAGTCATATTTAAATTTAATTAGAGAGATTTGGGGGAGATTTCAAGGAAGTCTCTGTCTATACTCTCCCATCTTGATTTTGCCTCCACATATTCTTTAAATTTTGCAAAGTGCTTTAAAAATTGTCTTATTTGAACTTTACATCAATTGTGGGAGATTATATTATTATCCTTATTTTATTTATGTTAGCTTTTTGTACTGTGGACAATAGGCATTAAATCCAAGACTTGGGTTCACATCTCAGATCTGATATCTGCTGGATGTGAGACATATGACAAGTTATTTTACTTCTCAGTAGGGATCTCTAATACTACTTGTTACAGAGAGAGTGTTAAACTATACTAATAGAAGGAATTCTTTTTGCCAATAATTTCACAAGTCTAATCTTTATCTTTATTCTCATCGTAGAATTGGGATAGTAGGGAACTATATATTGCTCAAGTAGCTTTTGTGTCCACAGAGATCTTTTTAGATTTTGCTCAGAGGAAGACATTAAGAAATATCTTTAAATCCTCCACTGCACTTTCTCCAAAGGAAGTCTTTGATTTCTTTATCCCAATCCCTCCTCCACAATTCTATAGGAAACAAATTTTATTTTCAATTGGAATATTTAATTGCTGTGCTTTAAAAGAGGAGGATTATCCTAAACTTTATATTCAAGACTTCAATCCCTTTCCACCAATTTACATTCTATAATGAGCATATAGAGCAAATAGCAAATAGACCCATTTCTCTAAGCCAATAGCTAACAGAAATCAGAGGTTTCCATATGTGACTATGCTAGGCAATACACAGAATGATCTCTTTCATTGGAAGTGAGATAATTTAATTCATCCAAGAGAGATAGTACCAGATCTTGCCCAAAGGGCTAGTTCTTTAGTGTAATAAAGTAGGAACAATGATACAGTCAAATTGTTGACCCTTCTACATACTGATTGCTTCCCAGAATTTTTCTCTCTCTTCAGAGACCTGGAGTAAATTTGGTCCTGAGTATATTCTATGAGAATTTTAGGATTTCTTTTCTATTAAGCTTGTCCCTCATACTTGTATGTTGAGTGTAGAATAATCAATTTTCTCCATTTGCAAAGTTTTAAGCTATGAGCTATATAGTTGAGCAGAGCATCTTGAAGAGATAAAGTGATCTGTGAAAGAAAACACATCTATAAAACATAATAGAAAGAGTTTGGAGTCTCAACTCCTTCCAAATCCATTGATCTATTCACTATAAGCACATTGTCTCTCCTTTGGCAGAGTCGTGTTCAGAAGTCAAAGATTAAACAGCCTAGGTCCTGAGGAAGTAGTTTTGTCATCAAAATAGATTGGTTCTAATGTTGAAATCAACAGAGCACATGCTAGTAGAAAAATTAGCACTCAAGAGATTTAGGTCCAAATTCTAATCTTCCCACTCAATATATATGATGGAAAGCAGAAATATAGTCATTATAAGACCACAGTTTCACCTTGGTATACATTTGCTCTTTGTACTCATTATATATGATGTTGTGGGACCAGCATAGATGTGGAGGATAGAAAAAAGGAGATTGCTTATGAATCTTCCTTTATGCAGTACTTAAATTGAAGGGGTGAAAAACAACTAAACCCCCTCACCCTATCATACTTACAGCCCTAAAATGGATACCAGGGAAAGTATGTATTATTTTTGTCCTATCTCAAAAAGAGTTTGGTAAGCTTTTGTCTCTCTAGTAAGCACTGGAGAAACTTTTGAGCTACTACAGAGGACCCTTTGAGATAACACATTTAAATAATATCACCATAAACAGCCTCTCAGACAAAGCAAAGCCTGGAAAAAATAAAAGGTCGTGTTTAAATAGACTGATTGAATATCACCCGTTAAATGTTGCTAAACCTAATGATGCAATAAATATCACCGGCAAGTCACCAAGCTCTTCCAGACTCCATGATCAATGAATTCCATTTTCCCTGAAAAAATTGAACCTCATTTTCACACAATTGCTAGTAGCTTATGGGACCATTGAAAAAGCTCTTAACTTTTACAGAGCTCAGTAAGTTCTGATGATTCCCCTCTCCATAGTCATCAAGAAACTCCCAAATCACCAAGGAAGTACTTTGTGTCCCCTTGAATCCCTCTGAAAGTCAAATATTTGACACAATGCACTCATTTCTCTAGACTGGTTCCTCATAGTATCAGTCCCCTGAGATTAAGGAGTATAAATGTCATCAACCCTATTTTGCAGAAGAGAAAATAAAGGTTCAGGGATATGGACCAAATTTCCCAGAAGCATATCACTAATAACCAACACAGGAATTTGAAATCACCCAATCTTCCCAAGGGAGGATTGTTCTGGCCAAATTGTTTGATTTAGTGGAAAAAAGGTCTCTAAAAGTAGTACACAATATAGGGTCATTTTAGAAACATATCAAGGCCCTTGCTGATCCTGCAATGTCTCCATTGTACTGAAAACATACTCTTTTTATTTAACAAACAAAATTCTGATCTTTAGCACAACTGCCTCCCCCCCACCAAGATATGACTTTTTATTCCTTCTCATTACCTGAAGTCAATTACTAGAATTATGGGGTCTATGTAATCCTATTCACTGGCTTGGATCTTGAAACATAAAGTAATAGTTACTTTGTTGTTGTTTAATAGATATTCTGGCATGCTCTATTTCCCTTTTTTAGTATTTTTCATTGTTTTTATTATAGTACAATTTTATAATGTAACTAAGAATGTCTCCTATAATAGAGAGTTGATTTTGCCAATCCAAATTCACATGGCTAGGACCTATTGAAACATAACAATCTCAAAGAGGAATTGGAATTGTTCAGTATATGGAGTCTCGGAGCAGATTTATAATTAGGTAAATTCACAAATCCACCCTACACAAAACAGGTAACTGTCTCACAATGACATGGGCGGGGGGGGGGGGAGAGAGTAGAAGGCCTTCCCTTCTCTGAGAAAAATCATGAGTTTGGGACTTCCTCAGATCTTCATTTCAGTGAACTTCATGTGCATTACTAAAAATGAGTATGATGTATGAGATTGTCCAACCTTTAATTTATGGATTTGAAAATCATCTAAAGAGTAGCCAGCAACACTATATAAAGATTATTAAGAAGCAAATTTTTATAAAAAAATAAATCAAATTGTCATTTCATTGTCTTTTTTTTAGGAAAAAAATAAAGTTGATTAAAAACAAATCAAAATCTATTTTTACAGTTACATTCAAGTTAAGGAAAATAGAAACTTCAATTCAATTGAACAAATATTTGGTAGATGCTCCCTATGTACCAAACTTTAAGCTAAAAGTTGGGCATAAAGACACAAAATAGAGGGCTAGAACCAGAAGACAAAATAGTTATTAAAAGAATTCAGCACCTCCTGAAAGAGACCCTGCAATAAAAACTCCAAGGAATATCATATCTAAATTTCAGAATTATAGGATCAAAGAGGAACTATTGCAAACAGCCAGAAAGAAACAATCCAAATATCAAGGAGCTACAATCAGAATCTAGCAACTTCCATCTTAAAGGATCAAAGGGCCTGGAATCTGATATTCCAAAAGGCAAAGGAACTTGGATTCAGCAAAGAATCAATTATCCATCTAAATTGATCATTATCTTTCAACAAAGAATATGGACAATCAATGATACAGGTGAACTTGATTTATTTTTTATGAAAGAATGAAAGAGAAGCAAAGAAAGGTCAAAAGGAAAGAATTCTTCAGAACTATAGCTCTATTATGGGTATACTCAGAAAATGCAGGTATAATTCCATTATATTGTGATAATATGAAAAGAAACTAGAGATGAAAATGGGATTGTACCATAAAAAGAGGGAAATGAAGGTAAAATGGGGAAAATTAAATCTCATGAAGAGGCAAAGAAGACCTATTATAATTGAGGGAAAGAAGGAAAGGGAATGAAAATTGTGTGAATCTTAGTCTCATCAGATTGCACTCAAAGAGAGAACATCAGACATATTTGGTTTCACAGAGAAACTTCTTTCACCTTATAAGTGAGAGAAAGTAGGAGGGGATTTATGTATAGTTATAAGAAAGTAGGAGAGAAAAAGAGAAAGGAAAGAGAAAGGCTAATAGAAAGGAAAACATAAGTAATAGAAGAAAGGCAAAACAAAGGGGGAGAGATAGTAAAGGAGGCAGTCTGTTTGAGGGAAATGGTGGACAGATGCAAAATACTGGGTCAAAGAGAAAGTGGAAAAAGAAAGAGAAAAGCATTACTTGAGGTAAATAATATGGCAGGAAATACAGAATTAGTTATTTTAACTGTGAATGTGAATGGGGTGAACTCTCCCATAAAATGGAATCAGATAGCAGACTGGATTAAAAGCCAGAATCTTACAATATGTTGATTACAAGAAACACATTTAAAACAGAGTGATACATCTAGAATAAAGGTAAAAGGCTGGAGCAAAATATGTTATGCTTCAGGTGAAGTTAAAAAAATCTAGATAGTCATCCTGATCACAGATCAAGCAAAAGCAAAAATAGATTTAATTAAAAGAGATAAAGAAGGAAACTACATCTTGCTAAAGAGTACTATAGATAATGAAGCAATACCAATATTAAATATATATCCACCAAGTGATATAGCATCCAAATTCCTAGAGAAGTTAAGAGAGCTGCAAGAAAAAATAGATAGGAAAACTATACTAATGGGAGATTGCAACCTTGAACTCTCAGAACTAAATAAATCAAACCACAAAATAAATAAGAAGTTAAGGAGGTAAAAAAAAAATTGAAAAGTTAGGTATAATAGATCTTTGGAGAAAATTGAATGGAGACAAAAAAAGAGTATACTTTTTCTCGGCAGTTCATGGAACCTATCCAAAAATTGACCATATATTAAGACATAAAGACCTCAAAATCAAATGCAAAAAGGCACAAATAGTAAATGCACTTTTTTTCAGATCACAATGCAATAAAAGACCAGGGGAAAATAGACTAAAAATTAATTGGAAAGTAAATAATCTAATCCTAAAGACTGAATGGGTGAAACAACAAATCTTACAAACAATCAATAATTTCATTCAAGAGAATGACAACATCCCAAAATTTGTGTGATACAGCCAAAGCAGGTATTATAGGAATTTTTATATCTCTAGATTCTTATTTGTAAGAAATAGGAAAAAAAAGATAAATTGGGCTTGCAACTAAAAAAGCTAGGAAAAGAACAAATTTAAAACTCCCAATTAAATACTAAATTTGAAATTCTGAAAATAAAGAGGGAGATTAATACAATTGAAAGTAAGAAAATCCTAATTAATAAATAAAACTGAGTTGGTTTTATGAAAAAAATGAATAAAATAGATAAATCTTTAGTTAAATTGATTAGAAAAGGGGAAGAAAATCTAATTGTTAGTCTCAAAAATGAAAAGGGAGAATTTTCTACCAATGAGGAGAAATTAAGAGCAATAATAAAGAGTCATTTTGCCCAATCTTATGTCAATACATTTGATAATCCAAGCAAAATGGAGGAATAACTACAAAAATATACATTGCCCAGGTTAGTAGAAGAGGAAATAAATTACTTAATGGTCCCATTTGAGAAAATGAAATAGATCAAGCTAGTAATCAACTTTATTTGGTACTGGCTAAGAATTAGAGTAGTGGTTTAGAGGACTAGGCTAGATTCTCAGGACAAAATAGTCATTGACCATAGTAATCTAGTATTTGAAAAACTCCAAAACCCTAGCTTTTGTAATAAGCACCCAGTGTTTGCCAAAAATCTGCTGGATAAAAATGGATCCAACTATTCTGGAAAGCAACTTAGAACTATGCCCAAAGGGTTATCAAACTGTGCATATCCTTTGATCCAGCAGTGTTTCTACTGGACTTATCTCCCAAAGAGACCTTAAAGGGGGAAAAAGGACTCACATATGCAAAATTTTTGTGGCAGCCCTTTTTGTAGTGGCAAAAACATGGAAACTAAATGGATGTCCATCAGAGAATGGCTGAATAAGAAACTGGATATGGGAGTAAGGAAGAGTAAATTTTTAGGGTGATTATGAATTTCATAGTCTGAGGAAATAGAAAGACTATACTGCCCTCAATAGAAATGATGGATTTTAGAGTAGTGGATATTAGGAAAAGATGATGAGTGTGTTTTGAACATACTGAGTTTGATATTTCTAGACATATGTGTTAAAATAGCAGTTGTCATTTCAGGACTAAAAAACATGAATCCCCGACATAGATATAGCTTTGTCATTCATCTCAGGAAAACTGAGGAATGAACCTGAAGGAGCTGACAAGATTATGATAATAAGCATAGATACAACAAGATTCAGGACAGGTGATTGGAGAATACCCACATTTAGAGCTGAAACAAATGTGAAGCCCCTACAAAGGGAACCAAGAAAGATTCATCAAAAAGGCAAAAGATGAAAGATCATCAGCATGGAAGTCAAGAAACAGAAACCTTCAGAAAAATATGGTGATCAACAGTGTCCAAAAGCTTCCAAACAATCAATCAATTACTTTTAGTAATTTAGCAATTTGGGAAATCTTGCAGAAAATAGTTTGCATTCAGTGTTATAGCTGAAAAGAGAATTAATGAGTAAGGAAAAAAAAAAAAAAACAACCTGTGGTCTCAGACAAGTCATTCAACATCTTAAGGTGCCTGGATCTTGGTTTCTTCAAGAGTAAGATTAGCAGGGGAGAGTTGGACTAGATGGTTTCCGAGATTTCTTCCATCTCAAGCTTTTTTAAAATCTATAATAAAAAGTAACGAGGATAGATGCATTTTTCCTGAATATTAGTTTGTGAAATCAATCAGTAGAAATGTATTAAGTGCTAATTACGTGCTAAGTCCTAGGGGGAAAAAGAAAAGCAAAATAAAAATCATCAAAACTATCTCTTCTCTTGAGTTTACATTTTAATGAGGGGCAACAACTTGCAGATAAGCTAATAGATTTAAAAAAAAATACTTACAGAGCAAAAACAAAGTGATCCTCATGGTTCAAAAGAAAGATATATATTATGGATAACTTGAGGGGATGGAAGAGTCCAGTGAATAATGTTTGTTTGCTTGCTTTAAGGATGATAAGGGGAGGGATGGATGAAGACCAAATGATATTTTCCAATTTTATCTTTATCAAAGTAGATTAAAAAATGGATGTGAAAGAAAAAATGATTATGCTAGGTAAGAGGGTGTATCATAAAGGACAGGGACATGAACTGGGGATAAAGAAGAGATATCTTGTCCTCAGAGATGGAAGCACACCCTTGCTCAAGGGAATACAAAATGATATAGAGAGGATTTGTAAGTTATAAAAAGAGAGTCAAGTGGTAACTAAAAAAACATTAGTTTTCTGTGTGAAATGGAAAATGAATTATTCCTGTGAGAAGTGGAATAGGGAGTTCTGCATTATTGATAGCCTAATGAGAGGAGAGAAGATTTAGAAGTATCAACCCAAAAGTGTGATAGAAGCTTAATCTCTTCCAACATAATGCCCTGGAAAGTAAGTCAGAAAAACAAGACCTGAAGTCCTGCCTTAGCCTCTGAGTAGTTTTGGGACCCTCACCAAGTGACTGAAGCTTTCTCTCCTTCAGTGTCCTCTTCTGAAAAATGAGGGGGCTTCTTTGTTTTATGTATGGATCCCTTCCAACTTCTGATCCATGATCATCCCTGTCCCAAACAATGATCTTCCAGGATATATGCTACCTGAGAAGCAGACCTTTATTTCCCAGACAATTCTGGGCTTCAGTGGCCTTTACGGAATGAAACTAGCAGTAAAAATATGGTTTCTGGATACTCACTAATTACACCTAATTAAATCATGGTTGCTCCTGTTAGTTTTGTTTTCCTCCATTGGTGGAGCAGAATGGAGGGTATCTCCACAAGAGAAATCAAGTTTTGGAAATACATATCCTTTCAATTCACATTCTGAAAACTGAGGAAAGAGAGGATCGATAAACATTAATTTAGCACCTGCTATGTGTCAGACATTATACTAAACCCTAGGGATACAAATACAGAAGGCAGTGCCTTCCCTAAAGGAGTTTTCAGTATAATGGGAAAAACAAACACAATAAAAGAATTTGAAAATAGTGAATGAGGAAGATCAGGGAAGGTATCTGACTGTAAGCCATGATGGAAAAATTAGAGAAGTTCCAAATTAGTGTATCCAGGTATGAAATGAAGAAATGGAGATTGGAAATTCATGACCTCTACCTTCCAAACTGAGGGAGAATAAGGTATTGATGAAGTAGAATCCAAAGCTGATGAGATCTTACAAACTAATAAAGTTTTACCAATAATAAGCTTCCTGGGGCATTGTGGGAAAGACAGGGAACTCTGTCTCTCATAATTGCAGTTTATCAGATAGTGCAGCTGGGTGAGAAACATAGAGCTTTCTCTTCCCAGGTCTGGGGACCACAAAGAAGAATATGATGGTACTAGAGGTACTACAGGCTTTTTGCATTCAAATATAGCGGTATTTTATTTTAAATATAGACACTTTTTAAGATTAATACAAAAACCCCCCACATCATTAATAAAATTTGAATAAATAATAAAAATGAAAATTCTTATTAAAGTTTCAACAGTCATAATCTGTTCAGTTGACATTCGCTTTAAAATCAGAGGAAGGCTTTTGAACCACTATGGTAAAATAATGACACATATTTGCAATAGCAAGTACAGTCTGCCCACCAGACACACACTAAAACACAGAGGAACAGGTTTTTATGTTAGAAGTAATGGCTATAAACCACAGTTTTAGTGTTCTTCAAGCTAGCTAACTTTTTTTCTGCAATTGATAGAAAGACTAGTTTTTCTCCAGAATTTTATTTGAAAGTGTCATGGAAAACTCTCCATTATGAATTACTAGAACAAAGTTTATTTATATTCATACTTAGAAATTGCTAATACCCAATAACTAGTGCATACAAAGTAATTTTTATCTCTTTCTTCAAAGGTTTTTAGAAGGATTTTAGAGATATCTACAATGCAATGGTCACAATATCTGAATATGTTCAAATTTATTTAAATCATTGAGCTTTTAATCCTCACAGGCTCTGCATATACATACACATATAGGCAGTAACATGTACTCTCTGAGTAGATAATAAGGTTAAAGGGCACATTTTTTCTGACTACAGTACTCCAAATTATCTCTTTAATAAGGAGGTACATGTTTAAACAACCAATAACACAAATGCAATCTTTGTTTTTTTTTTTTTTTGCAATCTCAATGATTATTTTTACATTCAACTCATTTTTTAAATACATATACAATTCCTTTAACTAACCAACATATTGATTATTTTACAAAAATACTACCTAATACAAAAATGGGACTACAGGTACTTAGTCCCCTCAAAAAATAGCTTTTAACAGTAGATGTTCCATAACCTTGGAGGGTTGAAGTGAGTTTCTTTCTTTGTTTTTTAGATAATAATGTAAATCAGTGGGGATAAGAAAAAGTTCTTTCTGCACTTGGCAGTAACAATGTATATTTTTCACTCCTTTCTATGTTCTCATAATACATGTTTGTTCATTGATTGAGAATTGTTTTCTGTTTCAATACTTTGATTATATTCTCATTCAGAAAGACTAACTTAGCCTTATTTACAATATTATGTTTATTGTTTAAAGATGAATAGATTTTCCTTCTTACATATTGGTTAAAAGCACCAATCTCCTATAAGCTTTTTTGTACAACAATCTTATGGACAAAATCTTCTAATCTTTGAGATGAAGATGATTCATGCCATCTTAAATTCCAGATTCTTTTCTTTGCAAACAGGTTTCTCTCATGAAACTGATGTGAAAGAAATAAGGTTTTTAGGAATCCATGTTCTTCCTTATCTTCTTGTTTAAGGCTCATCACCAACTAAGAAAATAAATTGCTTGAATCTTTTAAAAAGTCCTTATTAGGGTAATGAGCTGAAATCTTCAATACCTGAATTACATGGGATTAATTTCACACTTTTATCTCATTCTCCAGGCCTCCCTTGCTAATGCTTGTTGGCTTTTTTTTTTTAATTAAAAATAACTTGCCCAATTCTGTCTCTTTAAAAACTCTTGAATTAAGATTTATCTTGGAACCCATTTTCTTTCCAGATCCAACCTCATTAGTTTGACTCATTATACCCACCTTAAATGTTATTTTTTTCTTGCCTTCTTTTCTGCCTTTATAAATTTTATCTACTCTTCAAGGATCAGCTGGAGACATGCAGCACTCAGGAAACCTTCCACTTCTTCCTGAGGTACTATTTAATTTCACTAATCACATCCCAATTCTAGCAAGATTATCCCTATATATTTAGATATACTCACATGTCCTTAGAGGAACTTGAAAAGTAAGCTGGTACAATATAATAATTATGATAATTAGATTTTGTATGAAATTCTTTAAAGCTTCCAAGATACTTTATGTATTTTAGCTCCACAATAACCCTAGGCCTATTTCCTCCATTTTATAGAAGAGGAAACTGGTGCTATTAGTGGTAATAGCTTTCCTTTTGTCATATAACTAATAATTATCAGAGATTGGATTTGAACTCAGGTTGTCATGATTAAATAGAGAGATTTATTCAGTCTAGTACCTAAATAGCTCAAAAATCATGGCCTTCAAGTCATGCAGATCTGGATTCCATTCTCACTTTAAATGCTTACTAGCTAAAACTTACTAAAAAATAATTTATCTATCTGGATCTCAGTGTCCTCATCTGTAAAATGAGGGTGTTGGTCATAATGTCCTGAAGGCACTTTAAGTGTTAAACCATGATATTAACCCATTATATAGATAGTACCATAAATTAAAGAAAAAGCAATCCAATAAAAGGACTTATGATCATTAGAATAATTAAATGATAAAGCTTTCTTATTACTTAAACATCTCTGAACTTAACCTTATGTATTTGAGTAAGAAATTGATTTCCAGAAAAAGGAAGGATGTGGTCCAAGGTCCAACAACTCTTTAGTAAGAGACTCCATTTTTCAAATCCTAGTTCAATAAGTGAGTTGTCCAAATATAAACAGATAACTTTTGAAGTCAGATGTGAATGAACCTCAAGTCTTCCTAATCACAAATGTCTATCTCTTACATCATTTAGCAGATATGCTACTTGAGGACCAGATAAATCCTGATGCTTCAATCTATGATGATCAATTTTATTAAACAAAGATTAGCTGTCTACTGCTTACAGTGAGCTATATTGTATAATGAAAGAGATTTTTTAAAGGATATGATACAAATGCTCAAAAATGTTTGATCAGATGTAGAGAAGAAAGAGAATCAAGAAATTTGTGATTGGTTCATCCTTGCAGTGTTTTCCCTCCTGACTTCCCTGATATATTTCAAACCCCACACAAAGTATGTTTTCAACTATGAGCTCCTTGAAGGAAATGATTTTTTTTAATTTTGTTTTAGCTTTAATTTTTTTTTTATTTCTTTGTGTGCCCAACATATAGCACTGTGTTTGACACAAAGTAGGTGAAAGGGGAAGAAATAAACCATTTATATACTTTCTACTATGTGCTAAGCAATGTGATAAGGGCTGTCAAAATTATTACCTCACTTTCACCTCACACATAGCTATAGAATATATGCTATCGTTCTCACCTTATAGCTGAAATAAATTTAGTCAAACAGGAGTTGAGTGACTTGTCCAGAGTTACACAGCTATTAAATCTCTTAAGTCAGATTTAGAAATAAATCTTATTAACCCAATGCTTAAATCATTGTATAGCCAGCTATCTCTTACCAAGTGTTTAATAAAAGCTTGATGCTTAACAAACTAAAAGAAGAAGAAGAAGAAGAAGAAGAAGAAGAAGAAGAAGAAGAAGAAGAAGAAGAAGAAGAAGAAGAAGAAGAAGAAGAAGAAGAAGAAGAGAAGAAGAAGAAGAAGAAGAAGAAGAAGAAGAAGAAGAAGAAGAAGAAGAAGAAGAAGAAGAAGAAACATAAAATATCTCATGGGCAAAAAACTGACCTGAAAAATTTATCCAGGAGAGATGTTTTTAAAAATTATTGGACATCCTAAAAGTCATGTTGAAAATAAAAGAGTCTTTCTCTAAAAGACATTATTTTTCTTTTATTTTTTCTTTCTCTATTTTTTTTTGTTTAAAGCTGCTTTTTTTTTCAAAATATAAGGACAGGTAATTTTCGACATTCACCTTTGCAAAACCCTGCAATCCATGTTTTTTTTTTTTCCTCCTCCCTTACCCTAACTCCCTACCCTAGATGGCAAGTAATCCAATATGTTAAACATGCAATTCTTCTATACATATTTCCACAATTATCATGGTGCACAAGAAAAATCAGATCAAAAAGGAAAAACATGAGAAAGAAAAAAGGGAAGCAAACTACAACAACAAAAATGTGAAAATACTATGTTGTGATCCACATTCACTCCCCATAGGTGTCTCCCTGGGTGCATATGACTCTGTCCATCACAAAACCATTGGAACTGGCCTGAATCACCTTGCTGTTGAAAAGAGCCACATCTGTCAGAACTGATCATTATATAATCTTGTTGTTACTGTGCATAATGTTCTCCTGGTTCTACTCACTTAGAGTTCATGTAAGTCTCTCCAGGCATCTCTAAAATCAACCTGCTGATCATTTTTTATAGAACAATAATATTCCATAACATACATACACTATAACTTATTCAGCCGTTCTTTAAGTGATGGGCATCCACTCAGTTTCCAGTTCCTTGTAGCAAAAAGGGCTACTATAAACATTTTTACACATACAAGTTCTTTCCCCATTTTTATGATCTCTTTGGGAATAAAGGCCCAGTAGAGACACTGTAGGATCAAAGGGTATGCACAGTCTGATAGCCCTTTGTGCATAGTTCTAAATTGCAGTGTGGTTGAAGCAGTTCACAACTCCACCAAAAATGTATGTGTCCCAGTTTTTCCATAACCCCTCCAACATTCACCATTATCTTTTCCTGTCATTTTACCCAATCTGAGAGATGTATCGTGGTTCCTCAGAGCTAAAAGATATTATTTTTCAGGAAATTATTGAAAAAAATAATATTCTAGATTTGGGAGGTAAAATAGAAATTGAAAGAATCCACCAATCAACTGCTGTATAGGATCTCAAAATAAAAATTCCCAAGTTCTGGATAGCCAAATTCTAGAGCTCTGACTACATAGAGAAAATATTGCCAGAACCTAGAAAGTTACAATTAAATAAGAACAATTTAAGGTCAGTAGAGTCACAGTTAGGATAACACAAGATTTAGCAGCTTTTACATCAAAGGATCAAAGCATTTGGAATTTAATATTTCAAAGGGTAAAGGAGCTAGGATTACAATAAAAAATAATATCCAGAAAAACTGAAGATAATCCTTTAGGGAGGAAATATATATTCAATAAAATAGGGGACTTTTGAGCATTGTTAATGAAAGGGCTGGGGCAGAATAGAAAATATGACATTCAGAACTGAAGAGAAGCATAAAAAGCTAAACCAGAAAGGGAACTCATAGGGACTTAATAAGGTTAAACTGTTTGTATTCCTAGATAAGAATATGATGCTTACAACTCACGAGAACGTTCTTGTAGGGTAGTTAGAAGGGGTATGTCTATCGACAGAGGGCATAAGTATAGGTTGGATATGATGGGAGGATACTTTTTTTTTAAATAAAATTAAAGGATGAGAGAAGGAAAGGGAAAGATCAAAGTAGAATGAAGTATATAAAAGAGTTGAAAAGGTGCTTTTATAACTGAAGGGAAGATGAGGGAGGGGATAGAGAATGTTTTAACCTTACTCGCATCAGAAAAAGGATCAAAGAGGGAATACTCAATTTGGATATCAAAATCTATCTTGCCCTATAAGAAAGCACGAGGGGAAGGGGATAAGAAAAGGGGGAGTGCTCATAGAAAGAAGAGTGGATTATAAGAGGTAATAAAAGAAAAAACATTTTAAGGAGGGAGAGGGTAAAAGGAGAGAAAGAAAATGGAATAAATTGTGGACAATAGGATTGAGGAAATTATATTTAGCAATCATAACTGAAAAAAAATTGAAGCAAGTTTCTCTGATGAAGACATCATCTTTCAAATATATAAAGAAATGAGTCAAATTTATAAAATTAAAAGCTATTGCCTAATTGCTAAATGATTTAAAAAATACATATAAGCAGATGGTTTGCAGATGAAGTAATCAAATCTATCTATAGTCATATTTTTTTTCAGAAATGTCCTATATCAAGGACTGAAGAAATTGCTGATTGAAGAAATGCACATTTAAACAATTCTGAAGTTTACCTCAAACTTATTAGATTGACTGATAGGACAGAAAAGGAAAACTATTGGAGGGGATGTGGGAAAATTAGGAACTGACTCATTATTGATAGAGTTATTTACCGATTCAACCATCATGTAAAACAATCTGGAACTATGCCCAAAGACTTATAAAATGATATATACTCTTTGACCTAACAATACTATTACTAGTCCTGTATCCCAAAATAATTTTTTAAAAGGAAAAGGATTAATATGTACAAAAGTATTTATGGTATCTAATATCTGGTGGCAAAGAAATTGAGTGGATGTCCATCAATTGAGAATGACTGAACAAATTGTGGTTCAATTAATTATCCTTTGTCCATGAAGAGTACCAAAATCATACCATTAATTTAGAGTCAAGTTATAGTGTGACTTAACTGTGACTGAACAGATCAGTATGAGTTCCAAATGCTCTAACAAAGACCACAAGTTGTCCATGTGAATATTTGGGTTATGTTCTGAAATTTGCACATCTTACATTTCTCCTGAGGTACTTCAATTTTGATTTGTTCTCAGAATACATAATTTTGTTCGATAAAGGCATATCTTGTGTGACAGTCCTATACCAGTATCTCCCATGTCGTGAAATCAATTTGAAAGTTCTTTAGGGAGACCTTGAGAGTGTCATTGAATGTGAGTACCATGTGAATAGTTGCCATGTGAGAATTCTCCATAAAATAGGCTTTTAGACAAGTATACCATCATCAAGCAGTCCTAAAAGCCATAGCCATTTACTTCAGCTATTCTCAGCAATACAGTGATTATACATAAAGAAGAACTGATGAAAAATATTATTCATCCATAGAGAAAGAATTGAGAGAGTTTTAATTTAGATCAAAATATAATATGTTTTTCCCCTTAATTTTTCTTGGGTGTTTATTTTGTTTTCTCTTACAGCATTACTTATGTGGAAATATGTTTTGCATAACTACACACTTAATACCTACATCAAATTGTTTACCTTTTCAATGATGCAAGTGGGGAGGGTTGAAATGAATTTGGAACTCAATTTAAAAAAAAAAAAAAGCTGAAAATTATTCTCCCATTTAATTGAGGAAAATAAAATAATAAATTTGACATAATAGTTAATAGCTCACATTAATAAAGTGTTTATTTTATCAAGCTCTTTACCAATATGGATATTGTATAATAGAAGGGAATTCTCAGAGGTAGTGAAGACTTTCAAATTTTCCTGTTTTTACATTACAAAATCTAAAGGTAGGATCAGAATCAATCAAATGAATCCATCCTGGCTTCCCAGGAACAATGAACTCATGAACTCATGGCAGGTTTTTTTTTTCTTTTTTTGAACTTAGTAATTGTATTTTATGTAATTCAATATTGACATTCATTATAGGTCCTTGAATTTTTTCGCTAGAACATACTTATTTAAAATTCTAAAAAAGATTCAAGTTAATTCAATAGCATTTATTAGACAACTACTGTGGGCAAAGCCAGGAACAAAAGGAATAACAACCTGCCCTACACCAGCATACATTCTCTCTGTATCGGGCAACATACAGGGAAAAGTAAATATATTTTATTGGGAGAAGGAAAGGGATATTAGTAACTAAGATAAACAAAGAAGACTCTTGGAGAAGAGATCATCAATTCTGAGAACTGGAGAAAAGTAAGGATTCTGATAGATGAAGACAATTCCCTAGGGAGAAGTGAAATGAATGTTTAGAAGAGGGACATGAGATGTGACATTCAGGGAATAGTTTGGCTAGAATGGCATATATATAAAGAGGAGCAATGGGCAGACACGCTATAACAATAAGTTGGAGCCAGATTTGTGTAAGATTGTGTAAAATGACAAAATTCCAGAATATGGAATTATCAGTTTTTTTTTTTCCAATAGACAAGAGGAGTGATATTGTTAATCTAGTATATTCATTAAGTGTCCAGTGCCGGATTTGATGAATTAATGTTGAAAGTTACCCAAAGGGCAATTGAGATCAAGCTACAACATATGAATAGTGATGAATTGTGAAACAAAAGAAGCATGTGTGTAAAATAAGTCACTAATACAAAGTCATTCCAAACTCACTCCGTGTTTTAATCTTGCTCAAATTTGGCTACATGCAACCAATCTTCAAGGGAAAGGGGATCCAATCTCACTAATCCTATCTCTTTAGCACTAATTTTATTTCCTCATAATGAAGACCAGGCAGTTAACAGGGGCTACACAGGCTCACTTATTACATCTCCTCATAGGAAAAAAAACAGGTGGGTCAATCAATACTCAGAGAACAACTGAGGCAACACTAACCCCACCTCCTTGTGGTTGCAAAATTTCTTTCCTCTTCAATGGAAAACACTTCTATCCATAAAACTAATGCTTAGATTGAATCCTATGTTGTCTCAGTCAGTTAACTCACCAACAATTCTCTGCCTTGGTGTTTTCATAACCTTCTTTTTAACTTTCTCTTCTGAGTTTTGCTTCTTACTCAGGGCTTTTTTCCCCTTGAATTTTCCTTTTAGCACATGAATAAAATATTGTACAGAGGAAAATGAGGTACTTGGGTCATGTGGCTAAAACAGATGAATAGCCCACATGCTCTATTAAAATCCAAATAATTCTAAAATATCTAAAAGAAGGATCCTAGTATATTGAGTGAATTTTCTGCAGAGGATTTTTGGGAAGGCAAAGACAACCATGAGTCATACCACATAATGCTCAAAACATAGAAAACACTGCATCATATGGATGGATAGGTGGATGGATGGATGGATTGGGGATGGCATTGGAGAGATTATACAACTATATGCAATCATAGACCCACAAAGTCTATTATGTACTAGAAGATGACAATACAAAGATGCAAGATGTCCCTGTCCGAAAGGATCTTACAATCTGAGAAGATACGAAATATGTAAACATACAGATGAACATCATCAAGGATAGAGGTAAGGGAATATTCATCTACATAAACCAGGCCAATACAATTAATAATCTTGCTTTATAAGTAAAAAGTGCAGGTTTTAGAATGATGAAAAGAGGACTGAACCAATGTTCAAATCCTGTCTTTATCACTATTTGCCATTCAGCACATCAATTAAGTTCTCTGGGAAAAAAACAAAGAAGTTGGACTAGATAGACCTTAGAGGACCTTAGAGGTCCCTTCTTTTTTCTAAGTCTATGAAACTAATTCAAATCTCACTTTAAGTTCCAATTAAGGAGAAAGGTCTCAGGAGGCATGTGGAAGACGGGGAAATCAGTGGCTCACATATTTTAGAAATAAATAAGTCCCTTAAAAATAAAGAGTTTTTTCCCCCATTTTTCAATCCTCTATCTCATCGAAGGAGTTAAAGACAAGGGACAAAGACCAGCTCATGAATCTTTTTACTTGACAACCAATTGATACCTTATTAAGATGCACAAATTCTAATGAAACTTAAGAATATTTCCAGAAAGGGTGACAGCTCTTCCCCTAGATTCATAATCTAACCAGACATGATGAGACTTCCAGAAATTTAGTCAAAAATTCCAGATGTTGCAGCAATCACTCATTACAGACGCTGACAATCTACCCTTCTCCCCAGTCTCTTCCAAATGCAGTATGCAAAGTCTGTCTCATCCCACTGAGTTCTTAATAGGGTCGGCCTCACATGTCCCTGAAGGCAGCTGCTGATGAGCAGCTTGTGAAGTAGGATAACCTCCTTATGGCCTTAGACTCTTTGATCAAATAAGATGAGCTGATGTCAAACATCCAGAGAGAAGGCACTAATTAACAGTGGATCAATCCTTCCTATTTATAGGTGTGTTTTTTTAAGCTGTGTCCAGTGAAATCATGTTCAGACTGTTTAATTGAAGACCAAGTAATGAATTGAAAGGTGCTGAACGAGTGATATGGTTATATTCTCTTTTTATAAGTCATGATTCAGTGAAA
This sequence comes from Antechinus flavipes, assembly GCF_016432865.1. Taxonomy (NCBI): domain Eukaryota; kingdom Metazoa; phylum Chordata; class Mammalia; order Dasyuromorphia; family Dasyuridae; genus Antechinus; species Antechinus flavipes. The sequence goes on along the minus strand of NC_067399.1, from coordinate 12,003,246 downwards.
GTGAAGATTGACGTCAACTAGCATCTGTTAACTAAAGACTGTTCATGGCTAGGGAAAAGAATTTCACTTCCTCTAACTGTAACTCTGATTGGATTAATTAAACATTAATTATTCAGTAATCAGAATACATTATTCATTAAGAAATAAAAGATCTCATGAAACAGTATCTCAGCTGTGTAAGTAATACAACCAACTAGTTCAACCCACATTTGAAAAAGCACCCCTGATTTTTTTTTTCCTTTTCTTCAAATATCTTGTGTTCTTATGAGTTCCATCTCCTTCCAGTTTCCCCATTATGTGCTATCTTCCACTTTTAGAATTTAAGTTTTTAAGTATATGTCCCCCCTTGTTTGTATATATTTATATCCTTCCCATACTGAAGAAACCTAAGACTTGAAAAAGCATCCCTGATCTAGCAAGTAACAAACATATATTAAGTTCCTATTATGAATCCAGATACTGTGGAAGGCCCAGGGAATATAAGGCTAAGCACAAAACACTATATTACCTTAAAAATCTTAACTCTACTTTTTGACTTTGTTTGAAAAATGTTAATATGCTTGAACATTTTCTCAGACTTCACTTGAAGACAGATAAATGATAGACTTCTTATTAAATACTGTATGCAAGGGACTGTGCTAAGAAATTTTCATATAAATATATGCAAACAAGAGAGGACAGATACTTAAGGAACTTAAATTTGAACACTGGAACATAACAAATAATGGGGGGGACTGGGAGGAGGTGGAACTCATAAAGATGCAAGGTATCTGGAGAGGAGGGAAAAAAAAGTAACATAAGTGATGAGTTAAGATTGAAATGAACATTTCTGGGCCTGCTCATGAAATGATAATCCAGTTCAATGTGGACATGAAGCCAAAGAGCAGAGGTTTCACCAATATGGAAAGGAAAGACATGAACAATCTGGAGAGTAATTTGACGTAGAAATGAAGTGAGCACTGGCAGGTTTTCTCATCCTACACTAGAAATATTTTATTGGTTCAGATAGAACCATAGCATTATAGCATTTCAGAAAGGAAAAGACTTTTAAGTGTCCTGGTTTCCAGTATTCTCATTTTAAAGATGAGGGACTGAGACAGAGGAAGGTAATTAACAAAATGCCCTGTACCTAAATTATTTAGTGAAAAAAAATGTAGATGATAATTTGAATTCCCTCAGTCTTTACCCGATTCTCTTTTCCATACATCATATTATATTCCAGATTATAGCTTTTCAGCTTTTATGTTAATTATGTCAAACTCTGAATTGTATTACCATGTTGTTCAATGAAGACTTAGATTTTTAATGTCTTCTAGTATTTGAAGCAAAGAAAGGTAAAAGCATTACTTCTGCAAGTTATTGTTGTTTACAAGTATGAAGATACTAGTGATTAGTGATATTCATATCTAATTATAAATTAGAATTTATCTAAATGAGGATTGGACAGCTTATATTCTGAAAATCTTCAGAGAGAACATCCATATTGGTAGAAGAAGAAGCTGAAGGAGGAGAAAAAGTAAGATATAAGGATAGGCACGGAAGGAGATAAAAAGGTAGTGGCAAAGAGGAGAAAAAGGATAAGGAAGAAGAAGAGAAGGAGAAGGAAAGAAAAAAGAGAGCTAAGGATGGAGTAAAGAAGGGAGGTTAAAAAAAGAAGGAAAAAAAGGAAAGAAGAAAAGAAAAAAAGACAGAAAGAAAAAAAGAAAGAAAGAAAGATTTTTTTCAGCTCATATTATGTGTCAAACAACAAGCTGAGATCTGCAGCATAGTTATTATGATGATCACACTTTTTACCACCATGACCACCATTATAAACACTTAAGAGTCTGAAATTAAGGGCACCTATAGAGCAGTTGGATTTGGCTAGTAAAAATTATGGGGAGCACTAGAGAAGAAGAAAGTGGGATTTGATATCAAAATGTTTTAAGATAGAAAAAAGGAGGAACTCATACTCAAAAAGAAGCAGCTCCAACTCTCATTTTCTTTCTCTCTCCCTTTCTTTGCTTTCAGTGAACTAAGTGCTCAATTGAGAGATAAGAGGAGGAGCAGTAGAGATAATATGAGGGAGGAAACAAAAAGTTTATATTTGGGGGGGGTGATAGGGAATAAGTTGTGTAAAAATAAAAGATCAGTGTGATTCCATTTTTGTTGGGTATCCTGTGGACAGAAGTGGAAGATGGAGACAGTAAGAATAATCAAATTCTGAGACTTGGCAAGAGATGAATGAGGATAAGACAAGAGGAAAGGATATGAAGAACAGAGAAGAAGAAAGAAAGAAAGAAAGAAAGAAAGAAAGAAAGAAAGAAAGAAAGAAAGGGAGAAAGAGAGAGAGAGAGAAAGGAAGGAAGGAAGGAAGGAAGGAAGGAAGGAAGGAAGGAAGGAAGGAAGGAAGAAAGAAAGAAAGAAAGAAAGAAAGAAAGAAGAAAGAAAGAAAGAAAGAAAGACAGACAGAAAGAAAGAAAGAAAGAAAGGAAGGAAGGAAGGAAGAGAGGAAGGGAGGAAGGTAGGAAGGGAGGGAGAGAGGGAGAAAGGGAGGGAAGGAGGGAAGGAGAGAGGGAGAGAAGAAGGAAGGAAGGAAGAAAGAAACAAAGAAAAAGAAAGAAAGAAAGGAAGAGAGGGCAGGAAGGAGGAAGGAAGGAAGGAAGGAAGAAAGGAAGAGAGGGCAGGAAGGAGGAAGGAAGAAAGGAAGCTTAAGGGCTTCTAATGGATTAGGATCTCAATAAGTGATATGACATTCAAAAATTAAAGTAATTTTTGGCTATATTACAAGATTCATAGCATCCAGGAACAGGGAGGTGATCATCTTTCTCTATGGACATCATTAGGCCTTTTCTAGAGAGTTATGTTTACCTTTAGAAACTACCATTTCAGAAGTCATTAATAAGCTTAAGCCTATGTGATAGTGAATAGTAGTGGAATGTCTTGTGTCTCCATCATATTAGGATCAGTTGGAGGAATGGAAAATATTTAACATTGAAGAAAAGAAGATTTAGTTAGGATGGATTCATTATCTTCAAATATTTTGGATGATGTCATGTGGATTATTTTCTTTTTCTTTTTCTTTTTGGACACAAAGGACAGAGCCAGAAGCAATGGGTATTACTTATAGAGGGGCCAAATTAGATTGAATGGGGAGGAGGAGTTTCTAACAATTAGAACTCTAAGAGGGTGTAATGAGCAGCTTCAAGAAATTGAGAATTCCCTATTGTGACATTTTTCAGACAGAAATTAGAACACTACACTTGAGATATGGTACAATGAAGATTCCTTTTGTATATTGCTGAGATGGTCACTGAGGTCTCATCTTGTTCTCAAAATCTGTGAATTTGTGAAGTGCATATGTAAGTAAATACAGAATAAACATAAAAAGAATAAAGAAAATTTAATATAGCTTATTAGCATTAGAAAGAGAAGGGAAAATAGGACAATGGACAGAAAATCAAGCTTGAAGTCAGGAACACTTATCTTCCTGAACTCAAATATATAGTTTCAAATACTTATTAGCTATGTTTCCCTGGCCAAACCACTTAACTGTGCTTGCCTTAGTTAGCTTGTCTATAAATGAACTTGAGAAGCAAATGGCAAATACTCCATATCTCTATCAAGAAAAGCAAGAAAATTGGTCAGGGAGATGTAGACAAGGACTAATTAAGATTATGTAACACAAAACTGTAATTGTTGAAAAACAACAATAAAAGAAAAATATTGTCCTAGCTATTTGGAAGACTGGAAAAGACTAAATAAAAGAGTTGCTCTTTGAATTCCAGGAGGCAAAAGATAAAGGGTGAAGTAAAATACAAAAGTATAGAGATGAATGATAGAGTTCCTAGGATGACTGAGAAACAGTTTGTTTGCACTGCCCAATGCAAGAAGAATGTCCAATGAGGTTGAGCAGATATGTTAAGGACAAGTTATAAAAAGATTTAGAAGCTAAACCAATCTAATTACTGCAGATATTCAAAAGAAGGCTTGAAAGTTCGCTAATTATGTGGATTATAGAAAAAAATCATAATTCCATTTTGGATTGGAATCGAAGAGTACAGCATCAAAAGATCTTTGATTAATATATTTTATGATTTTATGTTTCAGGTAAATACTAAAGTTCCTTCACTATCAAATGTATAGGCCTAGGCAATGTTCAATTGTTGTGTCTTATTTAAGAGTTAAGTGACTTGGTCGGGGTCACTCAGCTAGTAAATGTCTGAAACTATATTAGAGTTCAGGAATGTGAATCTTCCTGACTTCAGGCCCAATATTGTACCGATTATCCTAGTTTCCCTTTCTATTCTTGGCTCATTGTTATTATTGAATACCCTAATGAGCCTTTTTTTTAAATATCTTGAAAATTACTGTAGCTCAACTAATTGCAAAAATAAAAGTTTCAAACTTCATCTTATTTTTCCTACTCTAATGATCTTTAACACTTCACTGATTATTATTTCTATGAACTTAGGCACTTCATCTTTACTATTATGAAATTCCATCAAGTAAAGCTACAAACTTTATTATTTCAAAATTACTTGATCTAATGAAGACTAAATATAGTCAAAATGACAAATGTAATGCACAATGAGAGTAAGACATACTATCATACACATTATTACTTAGTTGCCAATTGCATAAATTTGTGCTTGTATATTGATACATATGAATATACTCAGGAGGTTTTTATTCATTTATTCATTTATTTATTTATTTATTTTGCTCAGCTGATTCTGTAGTAGAAAAAAATAAAGATATGTAATAATTAATGTAATGTAATAATAAATAATAAAATTTAACTCTAATGCCACAAAAAATGATAGCATTAACTGAGAGAGAGACAGAGGGATGACAGGAAACACACAGAAACACAGAGGGGGGAAAAGAGAGAGAGAGAAAAGGAGGAGGAGGAAGAGGAGGAGGAAGAGGAGGAGGAGGAGGAGGAGGAGGAGGAGGAGGAGAGGAGGAGGAGGAGGAGGAGGAGGAGAAGAAGAAGAAGAAGAAGAAGAAGAAGAAGAAGAAGAAGAAGAACAAGAAGAAGAACAAGAACAAGAAGAACAAGAACAAGAACAAGAAGAACAAGAACAAGAAGAACAAGAACAAGAACAAGAAGAACAAGACCAAGAAGAACAAGAACAAGAACAAGAACAACAAGAACAAGAAGAACAAGAATAAGAACAAGTTGAAGTCCAACACTTCTCACTGAGTCTCATTTCCTCTTACCTATATAAAGTACTCTGCAAACCTTAAGCTTTATCTAAATCAAGGCAAGTCCAGATTTTTTTTCAGCTCATATTATGTGTCATACAAGCTGAGATTTGCAGCATAGTTATTATGATGATCACACTTTTCACCATCATGATCACCATTATAAAGTCTTAAAAGTCTGAAATTAAAGGCACCTATAGAACAGTTGGATTTGGCTAGTAAAAATTATGGAGAGCACTAGAGAAGAAGAAAGTTGGATTTGATATCAAAATGTTTTGAGATGGAAAAAGGGAGGAACTCATACTCAAAAAGAAGAAACTCTTAACTCTCTCTTTTTTCTTTCCTGCCTTTCTTTGCTTTCAGTGAACTAAGTGTTCAACTGAGAGATAAGAGGAGGAGCAATAGTGATAGTATCATGGAGGAAACAGAAAGTTTTTTGTTTTTTTTTTTTTTTGGGGGGGGGTTACAGGGAATCAGTTGTGTAAGAATGAAAGATAAGTGTGATTCCATTTTTGCTGCATATCCTGTGGACAGAAGTGGAAGATGGAGACAGTAAGAATAATCAAATTCTGAGACTTGGCAAGAGATGAATGAAAATAAGACAAGAGGAAAGGATATGAAGAAAAGAGAACAAGGTAAACTTGAAATGATTAACAAAAGGATTGACACTGTAAAAGAATGAAAAAGAATTCAGAGCATATGTAATGTCTGAGAAGACACTGAAGTTATAGAAGATATGGAAAAGTTAGGAAGAGCCATTGTGTTGAGCATGATAGAAAATTGGTCAGGGAGATGTAAAAATATAACCTTGTTACAGACAAGGACTAATTAAAATTATGTAACATAAAACTTAATGCAGTCAATGAAAAGGTTTTCATGATTTTTTTAGCTTCATTCAGCAGCACAAAAACAGGAGTAAAAGTTGTTGATGTTATGGAAAAAAAAACTCAAAGTTGTTGGTTGTCACAGCAATCCTTATTAAACCACCAAAAAATGTTCCAAAACCTATATCAAAAAAAAAAAAAAAACCAACAACAACAACAACAACACACAATTGGCATTGATAATACCACTTATCGGTGTTTGTGAGTCTTCCAATATGGGAAAGTGGAGATCATTGTTAATAATCAAGGAAACACAACTCATGCCAAGCTACAGCACCTTTATCAACACAGTAAGTCCAGATGTGGACTTACTACATCTTTTTAACACCAATGTTCCAATCTAGATGTCAGGAAGACACCTGCATAAATAATCACAATGCAAGCCAAAATGTGCCAAGTACTTTATTGAGTCAATCAGTTAGTATGTCAACTTTCTACTATGTGCCAGGAATGATGGTAAATTCAGGGAATATAAAAGATAATCCCTACTCTAAAAGAGCTTAGGCTCAGGAGAGAAATTATATCTAAGCAATTATTATAACAAGTTATAGACAGCACAAATTAAAGGAGGGGAGTTCTGGGGCAAAGTACTAAAATTAAGAGGGACTGTTTAAAAAAACAGCTTCTTGCAGGATATTAAACTTGATCTAAGACTTACCAAAATAAAAAAAATAAAAAATCTTTCTAGTAATCAAAAATGTTTTAGGGTCAAGGTGTAAAACAAAAGAGATCTGAGGACTGGCACGTGGTAGGGGCTGATTTCTACAATAAATAAGGAAGAAATCAAAGAGGTGAATACAATCTTAGAGGAGGTCGATAAGATAGTTATCTATTGAAAATTAAATGAGAATAGAAAGGAGTAAAACTTTTTTTCAACTGAACATGGTACCTGCACAGAAATTGACAATGTAGGTACAGAGCCAAGATGACAGAGTAATGGCAGGAACTTAACCAACCTCTCTCCCAAACTGCTCCAAACTTCTTTACATAATGACTTTAAATTTTAAAGCCTCAGAACACCCAAAAAGATGGAATAGAAGGTTTTCCAAATAAAAGCAACTTAGAAGGTCAGAAAAAATATCTTTTATTCCAGGGTGGAAGTTCAATGTATAATATTGGTACAGGCCCATGCCAGTGAAGCCCCAACCCCAGTACCATGCCAGTAAAGCAGGATCAGGTCTAGGTACCTCTGAATCAGCAGCAATACTGGTGGCTCCCAGACTTCTTAGTCCAGAGATACCATAGAGACTTGGAAGCAAAAAAAGGTGTATACCAACATGGTGGGAGTCCATCACATGATTCCAACACAGCCCCAGCCCCAGAGTCAGCAAAGCAGGATTTTGTTGCTTTAGCACATTAGATATTACAGCTACTGTGGAGCAGAGACACTCCTAACAATTCCAGGGCAGAAAGAAGGGCTTGTGGTATGATCCCTTGAAAGATCTCTGAAAACATCTGCATACAATAAATGTTTGTGTGGGACTGAAGTATGGGACAGTGCACCCTCCACCAAGAATCAGAGCCCTAGTTTTACAAAGAGTTAAAAACCAAGAAATAGGCTAGGAAAATGTGCAGACAACAACAAGGGAGATCAAAACACACAATGAGAATTAGATAATAAAGCCAAAGCCTATGTCTAAAGTCTCCAGTAACAATAAGAATTGGGCTCAGGTCGTGGAAGAACTCACAGGGATTTTGAAAATCTAGTAAAAGAAAGAAAGGGAAAATTTGGAAAAGAATTGAGTGTTGCAAAAGGAAATAGAAAAGACTAATGAAATGAAGAATATCTTTAAAAAGAAATACTGGCCAATTGGGAAAGAAGATACAAAAGATCACCAAAGAAAATCATTCATTACAAAATAGAATTGAGAAAAAGGAAGCTAATTACTTATGAGAAATCAAGATATAATAAAGTAAAACCATAAAAAAGAATGAAAAAAAAGAAGAAAATGTGAAATATCCCATTGGAAAAATAACTGACCTTGAAAATATACCCAGGAGAGAGAATTGTAAAATTATAATCTACCTGAAAGTTTTGGTCAAAAAAAGAGCCTGGACACCATCTTCCAAGATACTATCAAGGAAAACTGTCCTGATATTCTAGAACCCAAGGATAAAATAGTAACCAAAAAACTCCAATAATCACTTCCTCAAAAGATCCCAAAATGAACCCTCCCACGAATATTTTGACCAAATTCTGAAACTTAAAGTCAAAGGGAAGACATTGGAAGCATCCAGGAAGAAACAATTCAAATATAGTGAAGCCACAGTCAGGATAACACAGGCTTTAACAGCTTCTATATTAAAGGATAGGAAGGTCTGGAATATGATAATCTGAAGATCAATGGAGCTAGTTTTATAACCAAGATCATTTGCCCAGGAAAATAGAGGATTTTGCAAAAAAAAATTGTGATGAAAAGAGCAGGATTGAATGGGACATTTGATTTTCAAACAGGACTCTGGAGAAGCATAAGGAGATAATCAGTGAAGTGATATTATAAAGGACTTAATAAGGTTTATCTGTTTATATTCCTTCATGTGAGAATGATACTCAGAACTTTTTCATTATTATGGCAGTTTGAAGGAGTATATGTAGACAGAAGGCACAGGCGTGAGTTGAATATGAAGGGCTAATATCTAACAAAAACATAAAGTTAAGGAGTGTGAGAGGAATGTACTGGAAAAAAGGGGAAGGGAGACAGTGGAATGGTGTAAATTATGTGCCATAAAAAAGAGGCAAGAATCTAGGGGAGGAAGTGGAGGGAAGGAAGGGAAAAGTTGGAATAGAAATGTTTGCAAGGATCAATATTGAAAAGTTACCCATGCCTCTGTTTTGTCAATAAAAAGCTATAACAACAACAACAACAACAACAATAATAATAAAGAGGCAAGAAAAAATTTTCAGTGGAGAAGAGTGAAGGTAGAGGGAGAGTGAGTAAAGTTTACTCTCATAAGAACTGGCTCAAAGAAAAAAAAATAATTTACATACTCAATATGATTATAGATATCTATCTTACCCAGCAGGAAAATGGGAGTAGAATGCAATGCAAGAAGGGGAAGGATGATAAAAGAGAGTGCATACGGAGGGAGTCATTAGCAAAAATTTTTTGAGGATAGACAGATTCTTAAAGAGAGAGAATAGAATAAATGGGGGAAAATACAATTAACAATAGTTATTGTAAAAATAATTTTGAAGTGTTTCTCAGATAAGGATTTATTTCTCAAACGTAGAGGGAACTGAGCCAAATTTATATTAAAAAAAAATAATAAGAGCCATACACCAATTGATAAATGATCAAAAGATATGATCTCTACTAAAAGGGATATAAATCCCACACATATCCTTTGATATAGCAATATCACTTCTAGGCATGAATAAAAGAAAGATTTTTTTTCTAAAAGAAAAATAACATATATGTACAAAAATATTTATAGAAGCTCTCTTCTCAGGGCAAAAAATGCAAATTGAGGGGATGCCCATAAATTTGAGAATGGCTGAATAAATTGTAATATGTAATTGTCATAGAATATTATTGCTCTATGGGAAATGATGAGCAGGATGTTCTTAGAAAAAAAAATCTGGAAAATTCTCCATGAACTCAAGCAAAATAAAATGTACAGTATACAAAGTAATAGCAATGTTTGCTATTCTCAGCAGTACAATGATCTATGAAAAATCTCAAGGATTTTTAAGAAAAAATCCTATCTACATCCAGAGAAATAAATAAAGAAAATATACAATTTTTCTTAATTAATATTAATAAAAAGTTAAGTTTCAAATAAAATGTTAGCAAGGAAATATTAGTTGATGAGAGACCTGCTGGCATGCCAAGAGGTAATCTAGAGGTAGATTCTAAATCACTAGCCTCAAATATTCTGGGCTTTTTTCCCCCTCTCCTTATGCATTAAATATTTTTCTACCCTTACACATTTTCTGAATGAATAGATGGCATGGTATTAATTAATTAACCACTGTTGAGTATGGAAGACTGGTAGTATTAATTTGATTAAGATTCCCATAGTAGAAGTAGAAAATATAGGAAAGCAACAATATGTGTTAACATTACAATGGAAATACCCAGAAGACAATAGACTATATCTAGAGGACACTCACCGACCAGTACCTAAAGGTCCCAAGATCTGAGATGGAAAGTCTGGTCAGAGTTGAATAAAATAAAACCAAAAACTAAAACTAATATATATATATATATCAATCATATACTGCATCAAGAGAGGTTTCCCATTGTCCTTGAGTACCAGTCTTCTGTAGTCAGAGCCCAGCTAACATGGATTCCCCATTAATTCCTGTCCTAGAACATAGATTCTAAGAGCTTGAAGGACCGAACAATAGAATATAGAATGCAAAAGTTCACAAGGGATGTCAGGACATAAAACTTTGTTAGCTGAGTGAAGGACTTTAGAATTTGGATCAAAGACTGAGTGATATTAGAATATAGACTAAAGACATAGAGGGACCTTTGAACAGGGAACAAAGCATGCCAAAGGTGAGATGAACCATAGAAAAAAGAATAGGGCTGAAGATCCCTTAGAAGAGAGAATGTCAGAATGGAAAATGTCTTTAAATAATAGAACTGGATAGGACTTTGAAACAGAAAATGAAGAGCATCAGAGTTAAGAGAGACTTTGGAACATAGAAAAGTAAATGTTAGAATTGAGCAGTACTCGAGAGATTGCCTAGACCAAACTCTTCATATTAATGAGTAATCTTGTAGATGAAACGTATGGCTTCGAGCTCCAGATCAATGTTCTTACCACTGTGCCAATTTCAGATCTGAAGAATTTATATGTGTGTGTGTGTGTGTGTGTGTGTGTGTGTGTGTGTGTGTGTGTGTGTAGGATAAATAAAATCAAACTGTTTTGTCAGAAAAAGTCCATAATTTTTAAAGGTGTAAAGAATTTAGGACATATTTTAATGTAATCTCATTCTTGTAAAAGAGGAAGCTGAAAGATTAAGTGATATTTCATATATCACAGCAGTAAAAACTAGCATGAAGGGAATAAAATTTTGAAAATTAATGACTATAGATAGTAGTGTGTAACATTCACAGTGATTTTGTGCAAAGGCAGCTAGATGATACAGTAGATAACACCTGCTTGGCTTGGAATCACACAAACATAATTTTGAATCCATTCTCAAGAAACTTGTTAGTGTGAATTTGGCCAAGTCAATTAATTTTCATCTGTCTCTGTTTCATCAACTATAAATGAAAAAAAAAAGTAGCACATAACTCAGAATTGAATGAGATAATATTTGTCAACAACTTAGCTCAGTGCCTGTACATAATGAGCATTTAACAAATAGTTACTACTTTAATCTTGGTTCTGAAGTCATTGTTTGGCTTAGTTTATCTGGAAGGTGGAGAATAATCCAATATCAGTGAGAGAATAAATATCAATGTCAAAGGGAACTTAGATCTTGGGTTGAATATCATATTTTTTCTTCATTAAGAAAGCTTGAAGTCAAATTGGTATATTCTGACAAATCAATGATTTTTTTTTCATTATGACATTTAATAGTTTCATAAGGGATTTGGAAACACTCAGAGAAGTAGCTCAATAACAGGAGGATAAAACAAACTCATGATTTTTGGAGCATATTTTTTTTCTTTTTGAGGCAAATACATAACGATGGTTTTAAACTCTCATAGAGCATCCCTTGGTATCAGCATCCAAAGTATGGTTTGTATAAGTATAACATAACTATAACTATATATGTAATATATTCATTGCTTATAAATATCATACTGTGCAATTGATTATTATCTTAGTTTTACCAAATTGCAAAGTTATTGTGAAAATTAACTGTTTCCTTTTTGCATTTGTTGACAATATTTACTCCCTCTTCTTCTCTTTCTTCTCCTTCTCCTCCTTTCTCACGTCTTGTTCTGGTTCTCTCTGTCTCTGTGTGTTTCTCTCTATGTCTGTGTCTCTGTCTCTATCTCTCTGTCGTTGTCTTTTTCTGCCTCTTCTCTGTTTTTCTTTGCCCATCTCTCTCTTCCTCTCCCTCTCTCCCTTTTTCTTTCTCCCTCCTATCTGTTTTGTTTCCTGGAACTTCAATTTGGTTGAAAAGAACAGAAGAGACAAGAGAAAATCTCCTCATGATTTATAACCCTCATTTTTAGGGATTGAATCGACTGAAGCTCCAGTTTATTAAACTTAAGTATGTTATGAATTGCTGTAATAAAATCTATGACTTTACAAGCAAAATTTTAAAAGAAAATGGCACAAAATTCAATTTAATGTTAAATGATAGATTAAACTTTAGCACAAATTAAAAAATTCATTACAATAAGCATAAACATATCATTTTGCTTAAATTAATCAGACATTTCTCATATAAATATATGGTGGGAAATATTGAGTTTTTTATGGATTTAATATTCAAAATCTAAGTGTTAACAGAAGTAAAGTCATTGCCCAAAAAGGAACACATTCACAGTTTCAAAGAAGAATGATACTAATAAAACTGAAAAAAAAAATCTGAATCTTTCTGAAGAAAAGAAAAATAAAATCTTATTGTCTTTTAAATTGTATAGAATTTTGGAGCTGGGTTAAGAACTGCCCTATCTAGAATTCTCAATAAAACTGTAATATCCCCTGGGATTCAGGATTTATTGAGTCACTACCTCTTTTAGTGTGAATTGTTTTTTATCAAATAGCTTTCCTCTAACATAATTAAGTCACAACCTCTTTAGAATAAATGGACCTCCTCCTGCCTATGAAAGGAGAAAAGGTAATAATGGGAGAAAGGTCCTAAAAAAGAGGAGAAATGACACAGAAATTTGAATCAGCATCTATATTTGTGGAACAATCCATGACTGATGAAAGGTGACAGGAGAGTAATCATTATTGAAAGACAAAAATGAATGTAACTCCTGATCCAAAGCATATTGATATAGGTCTATTTTTTATCCTGATGGACATGAAGTTCTACCCTGCATGAGGGAGCTGGGTAGAATTTGTAGGAGAATAGAAATTCAGTTCATAGCCTATTCTCTTTGATTTCCTCTTTGAGTACTCAATTTCAGTGCTTCTGGTTTCCAACTCTGATAGAAAAAGTCGAAAAGGTCAATCTTATTTCCGTTTAGTGAAGGAAATGACTTTGCAAGATGTGAGAAGATCTACAAATCTTCATGTCTCTATTCCCACCTTGCTTTTCGAGAGACTTTAAAGAATTCCCCTTTGGATGAGATCTAACCTTGCTCCCAGTAAGAGACTTCTTGAACTCTAAATTTTCTGTATATATACTAACACACACACACACACACACACACACACACACACACACACCTTTTATGATTTCCTGTTTTGCTTTCTTTTGGATCAACATAATTTTTGTTGTGGAACTGATATTAGGTGGGGTAAAAACCAAGTCTGAGATAGAGAATTTGGTGCTCCTCCTTCCCCAAAATATAACAAAGTGATGAAAGGTTAAATGGAAACCAATTATATCCCCTGAATGAATAACATTCAAGAGAGAAGATATACTTCTAAACCAATTTTCCCTCTCTCTGATGAGAAGCAGAGTGGTGACCTTCGTTCTTAACTTTCTGCTTCCCCTCCTGACAGGAATGAAAATCTTCTTTGGAGAAGGGTGAGAGAAGAAGATGCTAAGGATGACTATTTCACCTCCTTTTGAGCCACACACACACAGGACACCCCCTCAACACATGGGTCTCCCAACCCATGGAGTGCCCTCTCACTTTTTATTGCTGCAATTATAAAAATGCTTCTTGTAATCAAGAGGAATTTAGTGATTGCCTACTAAAGCATGGATCCTATGTGAAATGTGAGGGATGCTCTGAAGAAATTTTAAGGGATCCCAAAATCTAGATTCATAGACTCTTACAGTGAAGAGATTTGGGACATCGTTTAGTCCTATATCAACTGAAACATGAATCCCTTTAATAACATCTCCAAAACGAAGTTATCAAGGCTACCCAAATACAGCCAATGAAAAAGAACTCGTATCCTATTGAGAAAATTAGTTTAAAAAACACTTTGGAAGTAATTTTGATTGTCAGTGGGTAGAGCTGCAATGATATAGGAATGTTAATGAGAATTATAACTGTCAAGGCATGGATTAATCTGCTGAGACAAGGAACAACACTAGGCTTGGAATCAGTGTGCTTATGTAAAAGGGATGATCAAATGAGATAATATATGTCAAGATGTTTTGAAACTTTCAAGTGATATAAAAATTCCAGTGATGATGATAATGATGATGATACCTCAAACATAGCTTGCCTTCAATAACCCACATGATCTCACTGATGGACCTTCAGAAATGAATAAATTAATGTTTATAGTGGAACTGCACAGGATATGATATATAAGTCCTAAGTTCAAAAACTGCCAATGATAACAGCTAGCATTTACATAAGGATTCAAAATTGCACAGAACGTTAAGGCACCTCCTTTGAGCCTTAAAATAACCAGAAGAGGCAGTTACTTATTATTCCCCTTTTTATAGACGGGAAAACTGAGGCTAATAAAATTTAAATGGCTTCATCCAAGCTCACACAGCTAGTAAATTTCTAAAGTGGAATTTGAACTCTATTAATGCTGAGTCCAAGTCACTATACCATCTAGTTGCCTCTACTTGCTGGATCTGGAGCAAGGTGCCTATCTTTTCTGAGTTTCATTTTCCTCGTAAGCATAATTAAGGGACTAAAGACTCCTTTAGGAATTCCTGATCTAAATAACGAGTGATTTTGAACAGTATTTATTTCCCAACTCTAGAGTTGTCATGTAAGGGTTATTATACTCTTTTAACTGATAAGGAAACAGGCTCAAAAAGGAAAAAAAAAAAGTGGATATCACTAGGCCATTAAATGTAAAGGAAATCATCAAAAGTAGGTCTAAGGCATTCCAAATCCAGAGTATTTCCACTCTACATATCTGCATTTTAGGAATTCATTCTATTAAACAGCACTAATTACATAATATTGGTCCAAATATGGGTAAAAAAGAGAGGAAACTGAAGATCTTGAGAAAGTTGACTGTGACTTGCATCTTGATGGCAGAAAATCCAAATTTGATCCAGGATCATGTTAGTATCTTTATAAAACTTCATGGGAAGTTCACTCCATTCCTCCCTCATATATGCACATTGGGTTCTTGTATGTTAACATTATTGTTCTGTCCCATTTTCTTTTCTTTCTATTCACTTTACTTTGGTTTGGGTCCTTTTTATTATAGGACCATAAAGAGAGCTAGAGAAGACCTTGAAGATTATATATCTCATTCTCCTTTTAAAGATGAGGAAACTGAGGCCCTGATAGGTTTATTTAGCTTAGCCAAGATCCAACAAATAATAAATGAGAGATCCATGACTTTAATCATCTCCTTGGACTCCAATTCAGGTTACTTTCGATATTTCTTGGCCACTTCATCTCCCATACCTTGTACTCCCTATCTATTTTGCTTCATTTTTGGCTTCCTTTATGCCCCAGATAAAACCCTACTTTCCACTAGAAGCTTTCCCAATCTACTCAGTTCAATTAACTTCCCTCTATTAATAATTTCCCATTTAATCTGTACATAGCTTACTTTGTAAATATTTGTTTGCATTTTGTCTATCCCATTAGATTGTAAACTTCTTGAAAAGACTGTTTTTCACCTCTTTTTGTGACCCCACTTAGCACGGTGACTGAAATATGGTAGGTGTTTAACAAATTTTTATTCATTTATTATGAGATACAAACTTTAATTAGATACCACTCTACTTGCAATTTTTCTAGTCTAAAGACAGACTTTGATCTATTTAATGATGATGGCCCTACCCTATCTGTTAGGTCAATATTCTCTTCTCTCTCTACTAGATAGCCTTATCTCAATGTCCTCTGTCTGGGGCACCTAAGACCTGCCCAGGACTAAGCACCAATACCTGGACAATTGGTTCCAGATTCCAATCATGCCCTTTTAAATTACAGAAAATGATGATAGCCTTAAGGTTACATATAAATATTCTGTGACCTCTCCAGGGAAGTGGTAATAGGAATGAGATGGGAAAACAACAACAACAACACGGGGGTGGTACTTTTAGTAAAATTACTAAGTGCTCTGTCTATCATTTCTCCTACACTCAATTCTTCTCCTTGGATTTGCTAATCTCAACAGACACACCCAGATGACAAAAACCTAAAGGGTTGGATTTAGGGCAGCAAAAGATTGAGGAAAAGGAGGAAGACAAAGCAAATGGGAGTTAAAGATTCTGAGTTGGTATAGGTCTTCCTGAATCTGCACAGTGCTCTAACCACTGCACCCACCTAGCTGCCTCACTCACTTTTATTTCTTAGTGTCCACCTCTTAATCATCAATGAATTCTTTTTAACCTCACCAATTTAGACTTGACCATAGATTTATAGATAATAAGTATAGTATGGGTATAATCAATCCAAGAAGAGCTGTAACTTGATTAAACATAAAGATGAAGAACTTAAATAAACAAAAAAGATGGATATCATCACCTGAAAATTTTCATTTGCCTGCACTTTGTCATATTAACAAATGAGAAAATTGGACTCCTGGATGGTGAGTGTTAGCCAGACCTAGACTATTGTCCTCTGGGTATTTTCCTGACATGTCACTACCTGTGGATACTTCACTATATCCTTCCACTTTCCACTTCTACCTCTGGGAATCTTAATCAAATTAATACAACTAGCCTCCTATAGTTACTTAATAAGCACTATTTCATTCATTCAAAGATAGGAAAAAAGATATATTATAGTATATAGTATATAGAATTGTCCAATTGTTCTGAGGCTAGTAATCTCCAAGCCTGCCTCTAGGTTACTTTTTGACACCTCAACATGGCTCTTCTCAACTAAAATCCCATTCAGGGAGTTTCACACACACACACACACACACACACACGCACACATCTATAGTATATATGTATGTATACATGTATGTGTATATACATATATACATATGTATATGTATATATGTATATACACATACATACAATCTTCAGACAATAGCTTGGTGGTTCTGCACAAGTCAATGCTTTTAAATTTCAGTTTTCTGATCTGTAAAATGGTAATGGCAAAATCACCTAGCTCACAGAGCTGGTATGAGGACTAAAAACATCATAATTTACAAAAAGAATGTTTTAAGCATTTTGTAAACATTAAAACATAATTTAAATGTTATCTGTCATGTACATACACACTCATAACATGTAAACATATACAATCCATATGTCTTTTCACATATATGGATGCACACATGTGAACATATACATGCATTTGATGGATAATAGGAGAGGAACAACAATATGCACAATATTTTTGTTGTTCAGTTGTTCCAGTCATGTTCAACTCTTCCTGATCCTATTTGGGGTTTTCTTTGCAAAAATATTGGAGTGGTTTGTTATTTCCTTCTTTAGCTCATTTTAAAGATCAGAAAACTAAACTAAGATAAATAGACTTAAGTGGCTTACCCAGGGTCACACAACTAGTATGTGTCTGAAGGTCATATTTAAACTCCAGTTTTCCTAATTCAAGACTCAGTTTTCGAATCACTGTGCCACCTAGTTGCCCTTTGCATAACACAGACATGTTAATACAAACCCATCATTTATTAAGTGCTTATTATGTGCCAGGCACTGCAATAAGTCCTGGAGAAACAAATATACATTCACAGAGACATATACACACATATACATACACAAAAATACAGTTCTTATTTTATAGAGTCTACAATGCAATAGGGGAAGACAACACTTAAAAGTCAGCTAACAGGAGCAGAAATAATATTGCCAGAGAAACTGAGGCAAGATAGAGGTTAGAGAGTTATAATAATTTAATTTATTGGAGAGTTGATTAATTGACTGGATTGGACTCTTGTCTCCAAGTATCCACTTTTGAATGTGGGATACAAAGATTCTTTATAGGGTCACAAGAACAATGATATAATCAAGAGAGGCATCTGATATTCTGACAAGGTCTCTCCTTATTTGGATCATCATGATTAGGAGGGAGGGTAATGTTGCAGTATTGAACCTCAATTAGGAACATAGGCAGACATTCTGGAGAGCAATCTGGAATTATGCCCAAAAAGTTATCAAACTGTGCATACCCTTTGATCCAGCAGTGTTTCTATTGGGCTTATACCCCAAAGAGATACTAAAAAAGGGAAAGGGACCTGTATGTGCCAAAATGTTTGTAGCAGCCCTGTTTGTACTGGCTAGAAACTGGAAAAATGAATGGATGCCTATCAATTGGAGAATGGCTGGGTAAATTGTGGTATATGAATGTTATGGAATATTATTGCTCTGTAAGGAATGACCAGCAGGATGAATACAGAGAGGCTTGGAGAGACCTACATGGACTGATGCTAAGTGAGATGAGCAGAACCAGGAGATCATTATACACTTCGACAACGATATTGTATGAGGATGTATTCTGATGGAAGTGGATTTCTATGACAAAGAGACCTAACTGAGTTTCAAGGGATAAATGATGGACAGAAACAGCTACACCCAAAGAAGGAACACTGGGAAATGAATGTGAAGTATTTGCATTTTTGATTTTCTTCCCGAGTTATTTTTACCTTCTGAATCCAATTCTCCCTGTGCAGCGGGAGAACTGTTCAGTTCTGCAAATATGTATTGTATCTAGGATATACTGCAACATATTTAACATATTTAGGACTGCTTGCCATCTTGGGGGGGGGGGGCTGGAAGGAGGGAGGGGAAAAACGAAACATAAGCAAGTGCAAGGGATAATGTTGTAAAAAAATTATCCTGGCATGGATTCTGTCAATACAAAGTTATTATTAAATAAAATAAAATTAAAAATTAAAAAAAAAGGAACATAGGCAGAACAATTCAGAGAAACTGAGTCAGGACAAATAGGGAAACTGAGTCAAGACAATAATAGGGAACTGTGGCACAACAGGGTTATGCTGAAGATACTGACAGGGCTATGGTAGAAAAATGCTTCAGCATATCCTGGAGAGAAATAAAATCATGTGCCCTGGGCACAGATTTGAAATTAAGGTATTTGGAAAAGCCATCTAAGTAAAAGAAGAAGCCTTGGAGGTGAAGGCAATTCCATTGTGAATTCCAGGGTGGGATGGCCTCTAGGATGAAGAACATTGTGGATATGGAGAGGAATTGTGATTTTGATTGTAGAAAATTGGATTATTATTGAAACAAAGTGATTCTAGGGCCAAGTCCAGAGATCAATACATGGGGCCAGTCAGTGTTAGGAGGAAAATTATACATTTGCCTGGGAGAGCGACAAAAACTTGCTACTATGCTAACCATCTCTATTTTGCAAATTCAAATCCTTCTTACTCACCTCTTACTTCCCTATGTCACTGTCTCCTATAATTGTTCAAATACAATCTTCTTGAGCACAGGAACAGTTTTTGCATTTATAATGTTTTGTATAATCTATCTTGGTTTATCTGCATATGATCCAAATTTTCTTGTGAAAAAGGTGTCATTAGGCTAAAATATAACCCAGTAGATTAAGGGCTGCATTTGTACTGGGGGAAACCTGAGTTTCCCCTGTCAGTGTCAGGGGACACTTTTATCCATAGGTAATTCTAATGCTCTGGAGAATATTCAGAATGAAGGTCAGAAAACTTAAAGAGGCCATGCTAGTGAGACATGAGAACTGATTTCTTGTATTTCAGATGCATCTACATAGAAAGGGACTTAAATTTCTGCTTTGGGGTTTGAAGCAGAAGAACAGGTAGCAATGGATAGAAGTGAGAATAAAAGACAATTCTATTTCATATCAAGAAAAAAAATCCATTTTCAATTAACATTAGCCAAAAATGGCCTTTTTTTTCTTCCACTAGCTTTTTAAAAATATTTTGAAAACAATCCCTTGTATATAGCTTGGAAATTATGAGTATCCTCCATGATGACATCAATTAAAAATATTATGTTTAAATTCTTGAGTGGATTCTAAGTATAAGTGATAATGAGTAATGCATTTCTCTGTGATGACTTAGTTCCAAAATATTTTATCCTTAAAATTAATAAGCACATTTTGTGGCTTGTTAGTTTGTGATAGGCAGTGTGTTTCTTGCATGAAATTTTAACTGTTTGATTCCTCTGATTTTTTTTTATTTCCTTTCTGACTTGTCTTTCTAGGTATACAATAAGTGTTAAAACTGTGCATACTAGACTGATGTATTGTACTTTTTCTACAACTATTTTATATAACAGAGATGATAGATAAGTACAGGCTTTATCAGGATAGATTCTGTACTTTCCTAATTAGGTTCTGAATTTTTATCATAAATGTTTGTTTCTACTTAAACAAATCCTATTGATTTAAGCATTAGTTCAATGATTCTTTGTTGACTTATTGCTGTTGGATGTTGCCTTGGGGAGAGAATTTTGGTTTTATCTAAGCAGCTTCTTAAATTCTATATGCAGACAAACCAATATAGATTATACTCAACCATATAAATGTAAAAACTGTCCCTGTGCTCAAGGAACTTATAGTTTCACAATTATAGGAGACAGTGACCAAGGGCATAAGTGGTAGGAGGGAAAAATTTGAATTTGTAAAGTGCTAAAGATGGTTAGTGAAGTCATAGGATAGTAGATTGATTAATACTGTCCCATTCAATGGAAATATTGACTTTATCATGACTAGATCTAGAAAAGTGGGATACTATATGGGATATAGAATATGTAACTTTAGGGCAGCTGATGAGAAGGTAGACTAGGAGTAAAGTAAAACTTAGTTGAACTTAAACTACTTCCTTAATGGAAGCATTTCCATTTCATTTTACTCTATTTGCCATGTGCTTTGAGAACAGACATCTATTAATCTATTTTTTTTTTAATTCCTGTCTTTGAAGAGACAGAAAAGCACTGACACTTTGAAACGTATTGTGTGACAAAAATGGCAACCTTGTTCTTTCCTCTTGGAAACACTTTCCAATTGACCCTCTGCAAGAACAACAAACTAAAACAGTTGCATTATCAGCCTAATTAAATTAGAAACAAACTTGAAGCAACAAAGTTTTGAGTCTGGGATTAGAGAAAGCAAATGATCAGCTTTCCTTCTGTGGTAGATCAAATACTTACACTGATCTGGTTAAATGCTGCAGAATGCTGCTAGCTGGTTTTGTGCTCCAAGTGGGCCTAAAAAGCTATATAAACTAAAGTGGATGCCTTGAATGATGAAGTTACTAGAAGTGAACAATCATCCCTAGTGCTAATAAATTTATTTTCCTTGGCTATTTGCTTTATTTGACCTCTAGTTTTCAGAGAATACTACCCTTGGAGAGGCTTCACAATGAGCTCTTTAGGAATCTACATCAAGAAAGTCTCCAACACTATAGCTATCTTAGAGTGATAGGTGCCGTATATCAATATTGCTCATCTTAAAATAGGTTCTTATGTGGGAAATATCAGACATTGATTTTTTTTTGGTAATGAATATTTTGCTTAGCCATATAACCATTACATAAATCAATTTGACTTTTATCCTATGTTTAATTTAATACGGTGTTGGGATCAATGATGCTTCATGAATAATATGTATTTATAGAGGGTTCGTATGGTCTCTGCAGTGACTTTTCTGAATCAGAATTAGAAAGATTTAAGGGACCTCAGGTCTTCAAAGAGAGGATTTTTTTCTCCCCTTATCTGATAATCTGATACTCAAATAAGGCCATGTCAAAGAAGATGGATATTCATATTCAACACTGAAAAGAAAAAGTTTGGGGGACCATATTTTTAAAAACTAATATTTAAAAAAATCAGCAAAATGTATAGTTTGTATTTGATAAAACTGAAGTTAGTTACAAGTTGTATACTACTTCTTAAAAAAAACAATTGAATCAAATTACTTTGTTGAAAATTTTTGTCCCTGACAAAGTGAAAGATGGCACTTGATTTCACTTAGTTTGGCTTTCATAGAATGATTACAAAGAGAGTTAAGGATACAAGAACCTTTAAAGACTTCATCAAGTTTTCAAAAAGATTCTCTTCATCCTTTTTTCCTCCAAATCTTTTTTTTTAAAGCTCCAACTCTTCAACTCTGACCACAAATGTTTTTGAAGGAATATTTAAGGATAAATATGTTGGATACTTAGCTCTTATCCCCAGAATTTCTTCCCTTTGAAAGACAGAAAGGAGGGAGATGATGGGTCAGAACCTAGAGTTTACTCACAACTGTATCTCTAGCTAAGAAATGTGGAGTAATAAAATGTGTTGCTCTTTATTTGTCTCCGTAAAAGTCCCATTCTAACTTCTTACTTGTCTTTTTATAAAAGCTACATCCTGACTTCTTACCTGTCTCCTTTCCTAGATAATAATACCTTGCTAAAAGACATCCTATCTTCTTTCCTAAATGAAAAGACAACCTGACTCCTCCTTTTCTGTATCTTGCTCTCTGCATGTAGGCTATTAGCATGCTAAATAAAGACCCACAATTCTACCATATAAGTTCTCCTACTTTTCTATATACTACTAGACTCTCTTAAAGTCTAGTCTGTTGGTTATGGCAGAACAATCTTTTGTGACTATAAGAAAATGTCTTTGAATTCTTTCAAATTATTAACCAAGACTCAAACACTTCTGATAGAAATTGACTTCAGTGTTAAGTGAGGATGGGAGTTTGAATGAAAAATAGCTTTACTAGTGGGGCATTCATTCATCAATGGATATGTTTATGTTATGATGAATTACTTTTCAATGGAATGCCATGTTGTACAGTAGATAGAGAGCTGGCCTTAGAGTAGGGAAGAACTTAGTTCAAGGCTTGTTTCTGACAAGTTCTGGCTGTGAAATACAGTCTCAGTGGCCCAGGTAATTCTCTAACTACAACTTTCTGGAATAGTTGCATATTGACTGATTTTCAATAGCATGGTGATTTGTTTCACTAAGAGCTTCTTACACAGGTGATTAAATCAGAGGCGTAGACCAAAATAAGATAAAATTTGCCAAATATAATGACTCATATAATTAATGCTTATTTATAGTATAGTGGAGTTCTTACAAAGGAATATTTACTCTAAAACATAGTTACATTGGATGCCCATCAGGTGGAAAATGGCTGAATAATTTATGGTATATGAATGTTATGGAATATTATTGTTCTATAAGAAATAATTAGCAGGATGATTTCAGAGAGGCCTGGAGAGACTCACATGAACTGATGCTGAGTAAAGTGAGTAGAACCAAGAAAATATTGTATGCAGCAACAGCAAGATCATATGATCAACTATTTACAAATTGTTAAGTCATTAGAGTTGATAGCGACAATAATGATCTAATTTAGTATGGTTCAGTATCGCTGATCTGATCTTACAAGGAGATGTTTTGGGCCAGAACCTGAAACAAGGTACTAAGTAGAACTAATTGATACAATGTTGGTGTTCACACCTTTATTCATTGCAGTTCACATGTTTGGGAGATTTCAGGATTTAGTATGAGATATCCGAATTCACACCTCCCTTGAAGCTCTTAGGGCCAGAGAGCATTATGGGAGAAAACCCATTATCCCATTCTCTGATATATAAGAAGAAAGCAGAGGTCCAGTGAAGGAGTGCAGCTGAATTTAGATTGAGAGGGGAGTATCAAGTGAGTTCAGCCAGAAGCCCTCTCTGAGTGAGTTTTACTTTGGAACATTGACTGGGGTCGGAGAGGAGCATTCTGGGAGATTGAGAGCCAGAAGCCCTTTCTCAGAGGCAAGACAGATTCAACTTGGTGCTGGCTCTGAAGGCTGAAGAAAGTAGAGGCAGAAGCAAAGAACAAAGCTGCAAGACTCTTAGAACCAAGCAGAGAGATAGGCCTCAACTAACTGGGCTATTTTGGAAGGAGAAAATAAACATTTGCATTTTTACCAGCAGGCTGCATTTGGATGAAACTAAGGCTGCCTCCAGAAAACCTCCCCGAGAAACCTGTTCTCCCCCAGAGAAAACCATTATATTATTTTAAAGAAGAACAAGAACTCCAACAAACTATAATGGACTTTTTCAACAATGAAGTGATTCAGGTCAATTCAAATGGACTTCTGAGGGAGAGAACCATTTGAATCCAGAGAGAAGACTCTGGGGATTGAATGTAGATCATATCGCAAGCATTTGCACCTTTTTTGTTGTTGTTTGCTTGATTTTTTTTCTTCCTCATTTTTTTTCCCTTTTGATCTAATTTTTCTTTTGCATCCTGTGAAATGTGGAAATATATTTACAAGAATTTCATATATTTAACATATGTTGGATTACTTGCTGTCTAGGGGTAGGAGGAAGTAGGGAGGAAGGGAGAAAAACTTGGATCACAGGGTTTTACAAGTGTGAATGTTGAAAATTATCTTTCATTTATTTTGAAAATAAAAGCTATTATTAAAATAAATAAATAAATAAACACAGTAACCACTAAATTTAATCCCCTCAACAAGTGGGAATCATCATCTACCTCCAATCCTATACCATTTTAGTGCTAGAGTGGAAGCAGATTGTGTTCATAGCTTAGTTCATCAGTTCCCATGCTGTATAAGGTGCTATATAAGTACCTTCCCATTTCCAAGTTCAAAACTATGAGGTTCAACTTTAAAGGATCTTGTCTTCTCAAGACTCATGATATTCTGGCCAACCAGCTTCCAACACTTGCTCCATGACCCACAATTCTGAGTCCATGAATATCATTGCCAGAATCTGAAATTAAGGGGGGAAAAGCAGACCCTGGTAGCAAGGGTAAAAGAGAAGGAGCTGGAGAAGGCAAGTCCCTCCCCTCTCATATACATGGTATTCATACTAGGCACAGCAAATGAAGGTTCTTGAAAAAGATTTAGCTGAAAAGATGGCAGACAAGAGAGATCTCTATTCTGTTTTACCACTTTTAAAGACACAGGTAACCAATCAATGAGGCCAGCCCAAATGGTATGGTAGGGTATCTAGCAAGTTCCACATGAGCTCAGCTGAACATGTTTAAAAGTGATGAGGTACAAATGATGAGGTTAGTGGTAATTGTGATGAGGTGTGAGAATTGGGGTGGGGAACCCCCTCTGGTGGGCACAGGTCCTATGTGAAAGAATTTGCAAATGCAAAATCTGTGTGGCAAAAGAGATTTATTGGCACTGAGAAGCCAGCTTTGCTAGGAAGACAGACTTCTTAGAGGACAAGGTCCTGTTAGGAAGATAGCAAAGGTTAACACTGAGAAGAGAAAATCTTCACTAGTAGGCATAATCTCTTAAGACCTCTGCCAAAAAATACCTGGGGATGTAGCCCTAGATATATTGGGGCTTGCTTTGATCTTTGGCCTGGAGACAGGGACCAACTCCTGAGAGACTGATTTTCAATTTAATTTAAAATTGAATGAGATTACTTAAGTGGGAGTTTGAACCATGGAGAGTTGTTTGTGGAAATTCAATGGAGGGTGACCAACCAAGATCTCCAATTGTTTGAAATTATTTAACTGGGATTTACAGGCTTTTCTCAGAGTCTGAGAATCTCCTGAAAGGGACACAATTTACATCCAGAGATGCCCCAAAAGATCTCACTTCATGTCAAAATATTATACATGTAATCCAGGCTTTACATGTAAATGTAAAATTTTACATGTATAATTACATGTATAATAAGGATGACCTATATTTAAGGTCAGCTATCAATCCTTCCCATACCTGAGTCCACTGTCCTCCAGGCTAAACGATCCCATTTCCTTTATGTGGACTCTAACATGATGATGTCATTTCAGTCTCCTTTGAAAATGAAGGACAACAGCTGACCAATATATAATAACTTTAGTTTCATTGTCTTAACCGATGATCTAAGTAGCTCCAGACAAGTCATTTATATTCAATTTCTTAATCTGAAAAGTAAAAGCACAAGGCTAGATCTTAAATCCCTCAAGTTTTCAAACTGAAAAATACTGATTCCTAGTGAGGGAAGGTGACCCTTTCACTGAAGCTGGGCTAGAATGCAAGTGTTCAGCCTCCAAGGTTACAGCTCATTCACTATATATACCTTGGGGCTGTCATTGATAATCTTTAGAGAATCAGAGAAGAGAGTCATTTTAAAATATTACTCCCTGGATTTGGGAATTCGGTGGGAAAGTATTTTGTTTTAATATAGTCCTCTTAGTGACAAGGACAATAGGGGGTGGAGAAAGGAGAGGGAAGGATGAGAGAGGAGACCATTGCTTAGAAGTAAGAAAAAAAGCTTTTTGAAAGTATTTTGAATGTAAATAGCAGGACTTTATAAAATTAATGTATAGGTTTTCCTCCTTTTCTCTCAACCCTCCCCCAGAAAAATGACCGAGTTTTACTTTTAAAGTAGTTCAAAGCAATTCTCCAGCTGACCTCCAGCTGTTAGACTCATAACATAGATATGCAAATGTATCCATTGTATACACATTATTTTTTAATAGACTGCCAAATCTGTATATTGCAACCATTAAGCAAAATGATATCTTATGAGGAACATGAAAAATACATTGTGGGTGCACAATTTAATTTCAAAAGTCTACCCAGAAAATGGAAGTGTATGAGTATGTAGGGTAAGGAAAGGCACCTTAAGCATGCTGGTAGAGCTGATAACTTAGTTCAGAGTGATTTCAAGTGTGCTCTTGGGAGTGTGAAATGGAAACAACTTTTAGATTAAGGTTTCAAGTCTCAAACACAAGCCTGGAAGCCTTTGGCTTATTCTTTAGTCGAGCATATGTAGATGCAGACAAATTCTCCAGTCCTAAATAGAGATAGATAGATATGGAAGATAATCTATAATGTAGATATACTACATATTAAAAATCCATTGTTTTGACTTATGTTTGTTAAGTAGCTACAGTGAGAAAAACTAGAGATGTGTGTGGGATTGGAGTAGTAGACTCCCTTTCCCAAATTAACTAATGAGAGACATCTTCAGGGACAAAGAGAAAGTTATTTAGTCCCTGCAGGGAGAGGCCCAAGCATACCTGGGAGTTATCCCAGCCCCTACCATGTGCTGGTGGATTCTGAAAAGCTCATCAGAGGTTAAATAGCAAAAGACCAAGCCTTTTCATTGGATAGACTAAAAGGAAGTAACCATCCTTGACCAATGGTCACCAATATTGTCTGCTTCCGGTGAGTCATGTCACTTCCTGTCCCTTCCTGTAGCTGACTTTAGGTCTGAAGCTTTTAGCGACCTCTAGGCCCAGAGATCATGTGACTTCTTGCAAACTGAGGCCCAAGGCCTGATCTTTGGGCTTTGGGAATAGGGATCATGTCACTAGCCACTCTAGTCTCATAGAGAAAAATTCAAATGCAAAAATAATTAAATAGAGGAAAATAACCCTTGGTCACAGGAAGCTTTTAGATTCCTGGAAAATTCTGTCAGGTATTGAAATAAATCAAACTTTTAAGTGACAGAGAAAAGAAATGTGTAGGGATTGGAGGGCTGGGAAAGGGAGGGGGGGAAGAGAGGGGAGGAGAAGAGAACTACAAAATTTCCAAACTGGAGCTATTCACAAGTGTGTAGCATATGGATTCCCCAAACTAGAGACCTGTGAAGAAGTTTTACTATTTTAATAGGAAAGGAGGAGGGAATAGCAAGACCTAGTCATGAGATGCCAGCTATTCTCACTTAGCAAGATAAGCTAAGGAAGAACTAGGGATTCATGCTGGCTGCCTTGTCCTTTATGCCATGAATCTTAACAGAAAGGATAGCAATGTCAAGGGGTCAACCTGGATTCATCTGGTTTCTTTTGCCAGAAAAGATTCTGAGGGAGGGGCTTAGGATTCCGGGGTGGGGGCTTAAGATTCCTGGGTGGAACCTTGATGTATTTAATGTTTACCTCAATCTAAACTCATCTTAAGGATGGATAGGAACAAAAGGACATCACTAAAATTTTAATGTGGTCATGATGACAAAGAGGTTTAGACAGACCACATTATAATTGGAATGAATAATTTTCTGTCATTACATGTATCATATTTACAATTTTGTCATTTTCTATCCCTACAAAGCAACAAAGGTTTGTAGTGTATAGAATTCTGGATTTTTAATTAGGAAGACCTAAGTTTAAATCCTGTATGACTATGGACAAGTCATTAGCTTATAGTGAAGAATGAGTTTCCTCCTTGGGAAGACAGAAAAAAGATATAGTACCTATCTCACAGGTTTCTTATAAGATTAGGTAAATATAGTCCTTTGCAAATTTATATTCTACATAAATATTAAATCATATTACTAATAAAAGCAATGGAATTTTAAAAGGGAAAAGAGAGGGAGATAGAGATAGAGAGACATACAGAAACACAGAAAGACACACAGAGAAAGAGAGACATAGACAGAGAGAAAAGCATGTTCCTAAAACTAAATCATAAAACAAGATAATGATATGAAAAATGGCATCCAAGAGGCATTATATTCAAATCATAGCAAACAGTTTCTGATAACAAACAAGAAAGATAAAAATGGAATGTCCATTTTAGGTAAAAATTAGGTACCTAGGATTTCTCAAAAGCAAATAATATTCAGTAAACTAAAAAGGGAAATTGGGGACAGGTTGTGGAGAATTAAAATGTTCACTTATAATCAGTATTTTGTGATGAAGATCGTTAGACTTCCTTGAATAGGTGTTAAGGAAAGTATTTTCCAACTATGTCTTCAATTTTTTTCAAGTTCAGTCAAGTTTAGAAGAATGTATTAAGTATCTACTCTATATATGAGATGTTGTGCTAAGCACTGCAGATATAAAGATGTTGAAGATATGAATTGTAATTAATATAGAACAATCTATATTGGGGAAAAAAAAAGCTCTGCTCCCATGAGTTTGTGCATATATTTTATTGTTGCTGTTGTTCCCACATTTCATTTCCTGGACCCAAGCAAGTTTTCTTGATTTTTTCATGCATTTGTTGTGTCCAGAATAGCTCTACGGAGAATCTTGGTACCAACTCCTGTCCTTGGTCTTAGAAGAGGAGTGAAGAGGCGGGACTCACATGGATGGTCAAAACATGATGTCCACTTATTCCAAATTATCTCATTCTTATATACCTTAATACCTTTATATAACTATATCAACACTGCATATATATGAACTATATACTGTGCCTGTGGGGCCACATAACCAACTTGCTATTGTATGTAGATGGCTCTTTGCCACTTGGTATCACTCTGCTTCAACTACAACAAAGGTTGTCATGTCTCTGACTTCTCAGGAAGTCTGAGAGTCCTTAGGGGAGATGGGGAGCTGAGCCAGATATTGTCAGCAGGTTCCCTCTAGGATGAAGGGCCTTATACCTCACCCAGAGTTCCCCCATTCTCTGTGGTCCTCTCCATGCGTTAGAACATAATCTCCTTGAGGATTATCTTCTTGCTCTCATTTTCCTGATCCCAGAGGGGTGCAGTGTCTAATACTGATTCATCCTTTTTAGGAAAGTAGTTAAAAGGCTATAAGGATTAGAGTACACACAATTGTTCCTTTCCTGACACAAAGATATTCTTTTCTCATTAGAACATCAGATGTGTTGTGAGATTGCAGATGGATGGATAGATAGATAGATGAATAAATAAACAAATAAGTAAACAGTTAATGGATTAATAAAAAGTTAAATAAAATACTTTGCATCTGCTATTCTTTTGATTGATTGATTAATGGATTCAATTGAGGTGTCAGGGTCTTTTGTGTTCCTTGATGTCAAAGCTTGAAAAGTCAGAAGCAGAAGAACAGGAACTCTCCCCAAAAACCTTCAGAGGAGCTCACCAGTGGGAGAAGGGACTGACATACTGGAGTCAGATTATAGAGTGAGATGACTTCAGGGAAAGATGAATGTTCCATTCAGAAGAGGTGCCACTCTCTGAGGAAAGTTCCTAAGTGAGATATCCTTTGAGGTATAATGTCAAATAAGGAAAAATTCAGCATGGGAAATTGGTGCTATGTAGAGAATCTAATCAGAAGAATATGGGAAAGGGGAGTTTAGCTTCACATCAGCTAAGTTCAGGTAATGTTTACCCTGAAGTGTTTATTTTTCTTCCCTCAACCGTGATAAAACTTCAGGAATAATAATATGTAACAATTTCCATGAGAGAAAGAGAGAAAAAGTAATCTCTCAGAATGTAAGCAAAATTTGATGTAGAACAGAAGGGGCTACCCATTCTAAATTTCTGCTGATTTGATTCAAGGATGAACAGGTTTAGGAAATGGTGATGACTCGGTGCTCACCCATTATTCAACAACTTTTTGTTACTGGGAACATTTTACCTGTGCAGAGACAAATATGAACAATTTAAAGGGATTACTCAATGCAGTTCCACTGAAAAATCTGTCTTTATCTTGGGACATTTTAAAAACTTTTTCTTTTCTTTTTTTTTTTTTCCTTTCCCTTTCTCTTCTCTTTTCATTTCATTTAATTTCTTCTCTTCTCTTTTGCTTTCTTTTCTTTTCTTTTCTTTTCTTTTTTTATAATTCACTGAAGAAACCTACTAATCCATTGCAGAAAATCACTCAGACATTAGGAAGAGGAGGAACTTTTCCCATCTAAATTTATAATATAACATTTTCTCCAAATTCATGTTTACAGAGCAGCATTTTTTTCCCCTTTACTTCAATCCTAACCTGACACTCAGCAATATTACAATGCTGATAGTAAATTCAGAATACCAGCTAGTGTATTTGGAAAATAAATAGAACCATAGTTACTTGCTTTCTTTTTGAATTGCAATAGCATGGGGAAAATATTCACTTTTTTGTGGCTAATTAAGCCAGGAGTGGGCTCACTAGTTTTATGTGTGTTAGTGGGCCAAAATCTCAAAAAAAGATAAAAGTTAATAGGCATAGTTATACTGTTTACAACTTCAGCTTAAAAAATAAAATAAAATCACAGCATTATAAGTGCAAGATATAGTATACATATGTGGCATGTTGGAGAATCATAGCCAAAGCTGAAAAGGGGTTTGGACCTCATTTAATCCAAATCTTTCATCTTAAATACAAAGAAACTAACATTCAGACAATGGAAGTGATGAGATCTATACATTTGTAACAGATTTTCCTTTTTTGTCTATTCCTTTCATTTTAAAAAAAATTATACATGTATATTAGCTTTTTAATACACATTTCTTTATGAATCATATTGAGAGAGAAAATTCAGGAAAAAAAAGGAAAAAAAAAACTACAGTAGAGAACAAAAAACAAAAACAAAAAAAAATAAATAAATGAACATAGAATGTGTTGATTTACAGGCAATCTCCACAGTTCTCTTTCTGAATGCAGATAGTGTTTTCTATCCAAAGTTTATTGGGATTGCCTTTGATTGCTAATTCATTGAGATGAACCAATTCTTTCATAGTTAATCATCCCACATTCTTGCTGTTACTGTGTTCATTGTATTTCTGCTTCTGCTTGTTTCACTCAGCATCAGTTCATGTAAATCTTTCCAGGTCTTTCTAAAATCAACTTGTTCGTCATTTTTTATAGAGCAATAATATTCGATTACCTTTGCATACCATATTTTTTTTTTTTGGCTATTCTCCAATTGAATAGAAAAATCTACTAATTTTCCTAGGCTGTCCTTTAGAACATGTCTAGTTTGACTAACAAAGAGTTTGTTGGTCTATTATGACACAAATGTTTATCTGTTTGTGTTACTTTTTAAAAGTGGCAAGAGTGAGCTATTTGCTTTCTTTTATTCTATCGTCCTGGCTGGGCTCTCTTCAGAAACTCTCATTGGCTGTTTTCGGTGTAAATGCCTTGAAGTAAACCAATGAGAGGGAAGGATCTTGCCTTCCCCTGACATTGCTGCTTTATCCCAGCTCCAAGAAGTAGGTCTGAGGCTATTTGATTTTGTACTACAGTATTTGTCCTCAGTTTCATGTATCAGAGGTGATGTCCAGTGGACTAGGATTTCAAACCACGGTGAACATGGAGCCAGAATTACAGGAAGAATACTACAGATCACAAGGCTACTGTGGAAAACTCTGAGATCAAAAGTCCCTGGGGCTTCAACCCCAAAAGATCTTGGGCCTTGGAACTAGGACTATACTCTACTGAAATGGAGCTAAATTATGAATTTACCCTTACCTTGCCCAGAGAGGAAGGTTTTACAGAGCAATAAAGAGATTATGTCCCAGTGTGTTTGTTTATTTGTGCCTGTGTCTTCTGAAGTAAATACTTCTTTGGAAAACCTCTTATCACACACACACACTCACACACACACAGAGAGACACACACACATGCATAGACATGTACACCTCTATATAAACATCTAAATGATTATCAATATTAATATTGTACCTGTCTATTCACAAAATAGAAAAAGCACTGTAATTTGATGACTGTAGACAATTAATGCTCATTCATTTAAAGACTTTAAGTGTTCAACAGCATTGTACTTAACTCTTGGGATACAAAGAATAAAACACATAGTCTCTGTTCTCAAGGATCTCATATTCTGCTGGGGGTGTGTGTGTGTACATGGGCCAATGCTGAAACAACTATGTATCAATAAGAGATAGATGAGAAAAAATGATGATAATCATCACCTAGGGTGAAGATGAGGAAGAACATTCCAAGAATGAATGATAGTTAGTGAATGCCGAGTATCAGGAGATTGAGTGTCCTGTTCCCAGAACAGCAATGAGGTTTAATGAGAAAAAGGCAGATCTACAATGCCTCAATTACTCATACCTAACAGATTTAGAAATTAAGTCAATTCCCCAGTCATTTAGTTAATATGCTCTCCACTTTTCCAAGGAAATCCAATCTAGGAAATATCAATTAAGCATCCACTACAGGTTCTATGTTTTAAGGAAAAAAAAATAAACAACAAAACAAATCATCCCTGACACATTACATTATAAAGTTAAAACATTCACCAAGACAAGTAGATTCAAAGTAATTAATCAACAAATACTCATTAAGGCTTCTAGTGTGACAAATTTTATGGTAAATGAAGAGAATAGAAAGTAAAAGCAAAAAGAGTTCCTACCCTCAAGATACCTACATTTTAGTAAGAAGAAAATTAAAATGAATCCAATCTCCTGATTATTCTGAGTAACATCCTACATCTCTCATCTCCAGGCATTTTCTCTGTCTGTCCCTTTACTTCTGCCTCCCTGATTCCCCTAAGTCTCAAATAAATCCTCGTCTTTCCTTTCTCAATTTTGTTTAAATTCTACTGCCTTCTCGCTCTTACTTAAATATAGCTTCTTTGTATATTTATTTACTTGCTATCTCCCCCTTTAGATACTATATTCCTATTTAACCTTGGACAAGTACATTTACCTCTCTTTGTCTGAGTATAAAAGAAATGAGTGAACTAGATTTGTAGTTACTAGATAACCTCTATATTTTTTTAATACCTTGAAATCCTATAATCTTAAATCTCTTCCTTCCATATTTCTTTCACCTTCAGTTATTCATTTAAAACATGTTTTCTCCTTCAAGGCTCCAATTCTCTAAGACTGGCTGTTCCCTGATACTGAGAGCTAAGGGGAGGGATATGTATACTCTTTGTTCCCTATAACAACATTCACACTTTCTATTTTTATCACCATTCAGCAACCATTTATCCTTCTTTAAGCTATTATCTTCCCAGATCCCTATTGCTATCATTTCAGATGCCAGATCACTGTTCCTCCTCCTCCAAAAGTTCCAGATCTCATTCCTGTTTTTCTTGAGAATTCTAAATACCTTTTTTTCCCCTCATTATCCTCAAATTCAAGATATTTTTCCCTTCCAAACAATTTCAACAACATTCAAGTATGGGCATACTATGGAATCTAGCCTCTTCCCTGAACACACCTAAATGAACATTCCCCAATCCATGTTGATTGAAGTAGCCAAATACTGGAATTCTTTGTTATGGCTCTGCAAGGACAACTTAGAATGTTGTACTCTGGGTGAATGGATTAAAAGGGATGCTTTCCTCAATGATAACGAAGTTTTAAAAGTACAAATTACAATAATCATAGATCTTGGAGAGCACAAAACCAAACCTACAGCTATCATACTGATGAAGAATCACCACTGGAACACTACCCATGGAATATGTTTTTGCAAATATATTTCCATGTTTTAATAATCTTTCTATGAGGCAGGTAATTTTGTTATTGTTATCATTTTATAAAATCAACGTAATTAAGTGGAAAGAAGATGGATCACAGAGACAGAAAGTTGTGGACTCAAGACATGACTTTGATGAAAGCTAGCTGTGTGACCATGGGTGAGTCATGGCAATGTTCAGTGCTTCAGGCACTTGTCTAGATCTAAAATTTACAAAGTCTCATCTCAGAGTAATTACTAGTAGAAATTAAAGTATGGGAGAGATATCACATAAGAGCATCTATATATTTGGGGGTAGTTGAATCAATGTTTGAAGGGAGCTTGTATGTGAGACACTCTCCTAATGCTGACTGAAGCCACAAATTTTCTTCTATTTTCCTTCTCAACCTTTAACCCTTACCAAAAAAAAAAAAAATGATCAGTCTGGCTGAGATTTAAAGAGGAATCATGAATTGTCTCTGATCCAGTAGCTGATAAGCATCAAAAGTAAGATTTAATGCATTCTCTTCACCTGACTTCAATTCCAGTAGTATATTCATCATAGCATATAGGTACAAGTATTTACCATGTAGCTCAGTAGCAGAGTGGATAAGCAATCAAACTCAGAATCAGGAAAATTCATCTTTTTGAGTTCAAATCTGGCTGTACCAGCTATGTGACCTTGAGCAAGTCACTTAAGCCTTTTTACCTCTGTTTCTTCATCAGTAAAATGAGCTGGAGAAGGAAATAGCAAACTACTCCAGAAACCCCTAAATGGAGTCACAAAGAATCAGAAATAATTGATCAACCACAGTGTAGAGACAATATTGTCGCTCAAGACATAAAAGTCAGGAAGCATCGTTTTTGGTTAAGGTAATCAAGAAAAAAATATTGGGAAACAGGAATTTAGGTGGACGGTTGGCATAAAATTTATAGAATAGGCCTTAGGAACAAATGCATAGGTTTTCTGCCATCAGGATAAGCAAGTGTTAACATGTGACAACAGCTGACGAATAAGGAAGATGTCAACCTCTGACAGAAACGTGCATAGGTTGTAATTAAGGAGGATCTGATGAAACATCTGAAATGGCATGCATTCAGAGATGGAGAAGCACGATGGCCATTGTACATTCAGCTTCTTTGCCTGCAGCTGGAGATAATTGCTGCGTGCCAGTACAATTTCAGGGTATGTGGTGGTATAAACGCATGTAGACGATAGTGGCTCACAGTAACTCTTCCATACTTCAATTTTCACCCATAATTACCTTGTCTATCCTGTGAGTTTGTTTGAATCTATTTTTTAAAGATGGTATGCAGTCAAACTGAAGTATTTGCTAGCCAAAGAATTCATCTATAGCATGGAAATTTCCTTTATCATCCACACATGAATGAATCGATTATCTGTATGCACTCTAGCAGGCCCCAATTGCCAATCAGTCTCATTATTTTGAAAAAGGTTTCATCATAGTGGAGGAACTGCTTACAATATTGAGAGGGTTATTTCTATCTCTTCCACTGAATTTCCTTGAGAAAACAAACAAACAATAGCAACAACTTAAAAAAAAAAACTGCTTATAACTTAAGAAAGATTGGAGACAATGTCCAGTGGAAAATCAAAATCAAGACCAGAATTGGTTACAATCTTTCTGGGAATTCTCCTTTGATGTTTTATAGTTTTGAGAATTTGCTATTCTTCTATACTCTTTCCAATAATAACCTTTCATGAGTTCAAATACAAATAGATTCCACTAATTGTTCTTTTCAGATGCAATAACAAACCAACACATTCTCTTTGGGGTTCAGTTTATTTACCTGGTAAGTAAGAATATTATTTAAATTGCCTTTTACGTGGAATTTTTTTTAAAACAACATTTTGTAATTTGTAAATGAATTGGCCTGGACATGTGCTTTCATTGGAACTGCTCCGAATAAAAAAAGTCCTTCTGTTAAACTAGATAATCAGTTATTCTGCAAATTTTCATAAAATTAACTGTTTTTATTAATTTAATCATTCTTATTTAAATTTTTGACATTTCTTTTTCTTTATTTTTAGAATTTCTAATTTACTATTTGATTGAAGATTTTTAACTTGATATTTCTCTCTTTTTAATTTAACTCCTTTTTAATTTTCTTAGTTGTTTGTTTTTTTTTGTTTTGTTTTGTTTTGTTTTTGGTTTTGGTTTTGGGTTTTTTTTTTTTTTTGATTTGCTCTTTATTTTTTTCATGTAAGAATTTGAAGATATTAAATTTCTCTCAAGAACTGCTTTGGATGTATCGCATAAGTTTTGTTATGTTATCTCATTATTGTCATTCTTTTGATGAAATTGTTTCTATGTTTGTTGTTTGACCCACTCATTCTTTAGCATTAGATTATTGAGCTTGCAATTAATTTTTGATCTACCTGTAATTTTTATATCATCATGATCTGAAAAGGACGCCTTTAACATTTCTGTCTTCCTACATTTGATTGTGAATTGTGTGTGTGTGTAGTAACATATGATCATCTGTGTGTGTGTGTGTGTGTGTGTATGTGTTAGTGTCAGGTACTACTGAGGGGAAAAAAAAGTTTCTTTTGTGGCTATACTTATCTAGTTCTGGGAGGGGGATGTTAAGTCACCCACTAGTATAGTTTTTCATTTCTGTTTATATCTTCCTGTTTCTAACTTTTCTTGCAACTTGGATACTACAGTTTAGTATTGATATTATTTAATTACACATGTTAACGTTTAGCTAGATATAATTTCCTTCCTTATCTCTTTTAATTAGATGTAGTTTTTGCTTTTGTTTTGTTGGAGATTGGATTGCTACTCTTGCCTCTTTCTTTTTTTTTTTTTTTAACTGATGCACAATATATCTTGCTTTATTCTGTGAATCTATTTCAAATGTGTTTTTATAAACAACACTTTTACACAAGTCTACTATTCCCTTAAAATAGGAGTTTTGATGTAAGACTTCATCCCATTCACATTCAGAGTTCTGATTACTACCTTAGTAATTGCTTTTCCCCATTTATACTATTCTCTCTCTTTTCACCCTTTCCCT
This sequence comes from Antechinus flavipes, assembly GCF_016432865.1. NCBI lineage: Eukaryota > Metazoa > Chordata > Mammalia > Dasyuromorphia > Dasyuridae > Antechinus > Antechinus flavipes. The sequence goes on along the minus strand of NC_067399.1, from coordinate 11,966,160 downwards.
CCTCACTGAAGTTTTTCCTGTGATATCCAATTTCCTCAATCTGCTCTCTCTTTTACCACCACTTTTTTTTTTTCTTTTCCCTTTCCTCTCCTTTTTCTACACTCCTAGCAATCTTCCCCATTTTCTTTCTTTCTTCTTCCCCCACCCTTTTCTACAAAATAAGATAAATTTCTATACCCAATTAACTGTGTATGTTATTCCCTCTTTGAGACAAATCTGATGACTATAAGATTTAAGATATTTATTAAGATAATTATTAATAATTTCATTTATTTATTTATATAAATATATTATATATATGTAATATATATTTATATAAATAAATAAATGAAATGTGTTATTATTATATTTATACTTATATATATTATATATCTATATATAAATATATTTATGTATCATTAAATTATTATTTAAGCATTATTATTAAATATATTATATATAGTTATAGTATATATTACATGTAATATTAATATATTATATAATATATATACATTATAGAAATATTTATATATTTATTAATATTATTATTATTAGGATAAGATATTTATTAAGATAATATTAAGATATAAGATTTAAACAATGCTCTCCCTCCTCCCTTAGGTCATTTGTAATTCTTCATGTGATATATTTTACCCCATTCTGCCTTGCCTATACTCTTATCTCAGTACAATACTTTTAACCCTATTTTAATAGCATTAAAGCAAATTTATACTCATATCCTCTGTCTATGTATACTTCTTCTAACTTCCCTAATGGAGATATAGTTGTCAAGAGATACAATTAACATTTTCTCATGTAGAGTTACAAACAATTTAATCTCATTGGGGAACGGGGGGAAGAAAACCTTCCCCCTTTCCTGTTTATCTTTTTCTGCTTCACTTAAGCCTTGCATTTGTAGATCATATTTTTCTGTTTAGCTCTGGTCTTTTCATAAGGAAAATTTTTAAGTTCCTATTTTATTTATTGTCCATTCATTTTCCTGAAAGATTATGCTCAATTTTGCAGGTTGATTTTTGGTTTTAAGTGAACTTGCTTTGTCTTCTGGATTATCATATTCCATATTCTTTGATTCTTTAATGTAGTTGCTGCTAAGTTCTGGGTAATACTGATTTTTTTTTTTTGCATGTTTGTTTGTTTTGTTGTTGGATTTTTGGTTTTTGTTTTCAGTATTTGGATCATTTTTTTTTTTTTCTGGATGCCTGCAGTCTTTTTCTCTTGACCTGATAATTCTGGAATGGAACTACAATATTCCTTGCAGTTTTCACTTTGGAATCTCTTCCAGGAAGTGATTAGTAGATTTTGTTTGTTTGTTTGTTTGTTAATATGGTGCCCTCTGGTTCTAGATTATTAGGGCTATTTTCTTTGATAATTTCTTGAAAGATGCTGTGCAAGATCACTTTTTTTTTTTTTTTAAATCAGGGCCTTCAGGCTATCTTATATATACAGATCTAGATCTAATTTTGCAAGATAGTTGGGCTTTAGTGATTTGGCCAGAGTTACACAGATAGTAAATGGTAATCGTCTGAGACTGGATTTGAACTCAAGTCCTCCTGACCTCATGACTGTTACTCTATCCATTGCACCATCTAGCTGCACCATTCCCTTCTTCCCCCAATAATTCTTAGATGAAATCTCTTGATTCTATTTTCCATGCCAGTTGTTTTTCCAATGAGGTATTTGTATTTTATGTTATTTTTCATTCTTTTGATTTTCTTAAATTTATTCTTGTTGTTTCATAGAATTATTACTTGCATTTATCCAATTCTAATTTTTAATGAATTTTTTTCTTTAGTTAGCTTTTTAAACTTCCTTTTCCATATGGCTAATTCTATATTTTAAGGAGTTGTTTTCTTCAATTTTTGTGTTCCCTTTTCCAAAATATTGGTTTCTTTTTTTTTTTTCACAATTCTTCATAGCTCATTTATTTCCATTTTTTTCTTATCTTTTTATTTGATTTTTAAAATTTTTTTTGAGCTCTTCCAAGAGAACCTTTTGAATTTGAGACCAATTCATATTCCCCTTTGAGGCTTTGCATTTCATGTGTAGTCATTTTGCTCTAGTTCTTTTCTGTTGGTGTTTTGATCTTCCCTGTTACAATAGTAGTTTTTGTGAACAGGGTAATTTTTCTTTTTTCTCATTTTTTTTAAAGCTGAGCTTTGCTTCTAGCGCTCAGAGGAAACTGTCCCAACTGCTTCTGCTGGAATCTAGGGACTTGGTACTTGATTTTCTGTGCTGGAACCTGAGTTGTTAGTAACTTTCTCACTGTGTGGGGAGGAAAGGAGCTAGTTTAATTGTACTTGTCATACTGATAAGGTTTAAATTATGAGCTTAATGGTAGTTGTGATGAGGTGCAGAGTTGGGATGGGAAATCCTCTCTAGTCAGAGCCACAGGTCCTATGTGAAAAAATTCACAAACCCGAAATCTGTGTGGCAAAAGGGATTTACTGGCACTTAGAAGCCAACTTGCTAGGAAGACAAACTTCACCAGTGGGTAAAAGTCCTGGCAGGGCACCTTACTAAGAAAATAGCTTCCTTGGCAAGCATAATCCATTTTAGGACTTCTGTAAAGTACAGTTTGACCAATTCCTGATTATGTGGGTAAATCTTGGCCTGGGAGCTGAGGAGAAGTTTGAGCTATCAGGCCAAGATCTTCAATTGAATAAAATCACTTAAATGAGAGTTTGAGCTACTGGGAGTGGTTCCTGACTAATCTTCAATTCAATAGAGGGTGTGACCATATCCCTGGCCATGATCTCCAACTGAATGTGACAGATTAACTTGATTCCCCAAGGGTGTGCCTCTCCCAGAGAAGAGTTTGAAGACCCAGGAACTTCCCCTGAGAAGAGGGAAGTTTCAGGGTTCACCCTCTGCCCCCATCATTTCCTCCAAATAGATCTCAGCTTATTTTAATACCTAGGATTCTAGAGCTTACAATTTGCCTTCTGAATTGAGGATGGAAGACTCACAGCTGGCATGGTATGGAACTACCTGAACTCAGACTGAGGGTTCTCATTTGCTGACCTGTGCTATGACTAAAAGCCTCCTTTTAGATTGCCCTTACCACACCTGCATTGAGGTGCACCTCCCTTTTATTAAAGTGACACAGATCTTTCCTGAGTCCCCTTCAAAATCCTTTTTGAAGGAAAACTGGAAACTTATTTCACTTCATTTTTTTTTCCTGGAACCTTTCATTCCAAAAATCTTTTTAGAGCAGTGAACTTAACATTGATTTTGAGGGAAGCTGGGAAATGTTCAGGCAACTTCCTGTTTTCTCTCCATCATCTTTACTAAATGTATTATAAAGAATATAACAATATCATCTCTATTCATGTCTATGTTTATGTCTATAAATAGGTATATTTATCTGAACTTCTATATTTACATTTTCATTCATCACTATGCCTGTGCATATACATAGAACCATAACTATAACTAAGCCTGTTTCTATACCCACTCTTGTTGAGCTTTTGTTCATCTTACTCTTTATTATGGACATTGTAGACATGCAGGTCCAAATTATATATAATGATGAAAATAGTTTTAAACCCATAAAAGTGATTTGAGAACCATTGCCTTAAATGGTTATTTAGAACTCTGAAAAAGGAAGTGACTTGATGAGGGTTCAAATCCATTGTGTCATTTATGTTGATTTTAATATTTATTACTATCATATAATCATATTACATATACACATATGTATAAATACATATTTGTGTGTGTATATACACATCCTTCTCTATCTCTCTTTTCCCCTCTGTCTTTCCAACAGAGTATGTTCATAAATATTTAACAATCATTTGTTGAGAAAAACTGTAAACACAATATATTTTAAGATAATATACTCAACTTTAATCTTCAATATTACATTCCTAAGTCTAAACAATCAACAAAACAATAAATTAAGCCCTGATTGTTAGTCTTTGCTGTTTCTAGTATATAAATACACTGAAAATTTGACAATAAGCTTTCTTGAGCCAATTCAATCTAGTTTTGGTGAATCTATGTATACACTCATATGTACATAACAGGAAGAGGAAGACCAATTGAGGAGTGATCATGCAAAGTCTCATGTAGAAGGTAGTAGGTGAGACATGAAGGAAATTAATTCAATGAAGTAGAAGTGATGAGAAAACTTAAAAGATGGAGTAGCAAGACTGTGTAATGATCAGCTGGGATTAATTCGGCTCTTCTCAGCAATACAATGATCCAAGTTAAGCACAAACAACTCATGCTAGAAAATGTTATCCTCAACCAGATAAAGAACTGATGGATTCTGAATACAGGTCAAAGAATTTTTTTTTCATTTACTTTATTTTTTTCTCATTATTTTTTTCTTTTGATATGTTTCTTCTTTTACAACTAATATGGACTAATATGAAATTATGTTTTACATGATAGCATATGTATAAACTGTATGAAAGTTCCTACTATTGGAAGTGAGGAAGGGAGCAAAGGAGAGAGAAAACTTTGGAATTCAAAATCTCATAAAAATGAATGTTAAAATTTTCCTTGATAAATAACTGAGGGGTGGAGAGGGGAGATGGAGAAGAGAGCAAAATGCAGAACACCAAGCAAGAAAAGCAACAGGCAAGGAATATGATCGGAAAATCATCTTGTATATGGAAGAAATGTCTTTGCTTGCTCCTTTATGTGCATTAATTCTCTGTATCTTCATATAAAAAACTTTAGACAATAATATTTGGGGGTTTTGGATTCTCGTGATTTTTAAGAAAAATGATAGATTCAAGTTAATTATTTAATGGGGAAAAAACTAAATTGGATGTTAGAAGACATGGGTTGAAGCTACATAATACTTATTTGATTGAGAAACAATCTGGACTTGTAATTCCAATAGTATAGAATTATCCCAAGTGATAAAACCTTTTTTTCTACCAATGTTGATCAGTATTCTAAATACATTTTTTTTTTTATGGTAGCAGTTTTCAAATGCTTTACTATCAGGAGCTCTTTATATGCTTCAAAATTACTGACAAACCTCACAAAGGTTACTATTAAAGGTAATCTATTGTGTGAATAGATTTTCCTTTAAATATATATGCTTTTCCTTTAAAATATATAATAATATCTTGTTAGAATCCTTACAAGGTGTTACTAGACTTGATAGAAACAATGCTTATGTTTACACCTTTGAGAGTTCACACATTACAGTTCACAAGTTGGGGAGACTCACAATCCCACTGTCTCAGAGGAGGAGTCAATCTTTGGGTTCACACCTTTAAGAGATCATATATATGGAGCTCCTGGAGTCAGAAGTAGGAGAGTTGAAGAGATTGAAAGCCAGAAGTCAGTCAGTCAGTTGAGGGGATTGAGAAGCCAGGAGTCAGAGTTGAGCTAGAGGCAGAGCTGGCAAAGGCAAATGACTAGCACCAAGAGCTCTTGGAACCAAAGAAGGCTAACTGGGCTATTTTGGAAGAGACAATAAAAGATTGGATTTTAACTCCTGACTGCATTTGAGATGATTATTACTCTGAATTGAAACTAAGGCTGCCTCCAGAAGCTCCCCAAGAAACCTTCTCCTAGAGTACCATCATATTATACAAAAGAAGAGACCACCACAGAATCTAATTCTTTTTTTTTTCTTTTTTTTAATTCTATCCCCCCCTTACCCTAGAGATGTCAACCATTATACACAGATCATATATGTTTATTTATCTATTTATTAGTTCCTTCTCTGGATGTATTTAACATTTTCCTTCATGAGTCCTTTGTACTTAATTTGGGTTTTTTTAAGTGTCAAAATAACTTCGTAGCTCAAAGTTGTTGTTAACACAACATTGTTATTACTGTACATTATTCTCTTGCTTTTGCTCATTTCACTCTTTATTATGGACATTATAGATTTGTAAGTCTAAGCATGATCAATATATTATGATAAAAATAGTTTTAAACCCCTAAAAGTGGTTTGAGAACCATTGCCTTAAATGGTTACTTAGAACTCTGAAAAGTGAGGTGACTTGATGAGTGTTCAAGTCCATTGTGTCATGTTGCCTCTCACTGCTTGTGTGATTTAACCAAAATTATTTGTTATCTCTGAGCTTCAATACCTCTATTTATAAAATTGGCTATTTAGGGATTTGTAGGCTTATAGATTTAAAGGGGGGAGAAACCTCAGAGGTTATCTAACTTAATTCTCCTATAATAGTAACAAAGAAGAAAATGAGATCCAGAGAGATTATCTATCTTCCAAAGTCACATGAACACAAGCCAAGGTTGCTTCAAGTGCCAAAGAAGATCTTGCCCTTATGATGCTCTAGTTGACCAACTTTATGATGCCAGATGGCTCCTCTTCCTCATCTTTACTTCCTGATTATCCTGGCTTTCTAAAAATCCCAGTTAAAATCTCCCTTCTTAAGCTGATACTTAAATTCTGTTTTTTTTTTCCTTACTGTTGATGTGATCAGTCTTCTCACCTGAAAAAGTAAAAGCGCCACATAATCTATAAAATGTTTTCTAGTTTTAAATCCCATGAACAATTCTCCAAGGACAAAGATTGTTTGGGAGAGTCATTCTGTAAGATTTAGAAGATCTTTGAGTGGGTGAGGTAATAGAATAGGAAGAAAGAAGTGAAGAAAAAGAAATTGGAAAAAAGTCATATATTTTATCCTCAAAATGAGCTTTTGTGCTGCTCAAGTATTGCTAAAGCCTCCTGGTACCGTCCTGTTTTCATCTTTTCCTCAAGATCATCTCTCCTCTCAGGGGAATTGTACAGAAGGCAATTGTTTTTTACTTATTACCTTAGAGGGACAATATAGGAAACTGATAAAAAGAAAGGACAGTTTCACTGTGTCCTGAGTAAGAGAGATGAAAACCTAGTATATGAGCCATACTAAGAGCAACTGGGATTTTTTTTTTCATTTTTCAGTTTCATTTTTCAAGAGTCTAATATTGAATCAATTATATTTCTTATTATTTTTTAATGGTGAGAAATATATAAATTTACCAACCACTATGGATTGGTAGTTGAACAGATCATCTAAATAAATATTTAGGAAGGGGGTGCTATTGTTGTCCTCAAAAAAGGCAGACACAATCAATAACAAACAATAATCACATTAGGCAGATGCGGTGTAATTTTAAATTGGCTTCATTCAAAGCAGCTGCTGTCCCCTATTAAGTGCCTTATCCTTAGTCCATAAGTGAAATCAAATAAATTTAAAATTAATTTTCTAAGTATAAATTTTGAAGCCAACCTATTGATTGCTTCTCATCAGAGCTAGCTGCATTTTAGTGAAAGAAATTTCTTTTCTAATCCTGGCATCAGAATTAGTCAAGAGATATGTATTAAATTATTATAATAATGAGACTCTCATAAGAATAAGAGTAGGTAGCTAGATTTGGGTACAAGTCTTAGCTCTGCTCTCTACTGCCTGTGCGACTCTAGACAAATTCTCCTAACCCCTCTATTCTCTGAGCAGCTCTCTGGGACCGCAAGTCAAAAAGCAGGACAAATTGGCCTTAGCAAAAGGAAAGGGAGAAAGTTCCCTCCTAAATTAATGAAATTACAAGCTGGTTGCACATCACAAAGAAATATTATTTAAATAATGTCTGAATATGTATAAATTGTTTGATATACATTATATCCCTTGATCTTTGTAATTGTCCTCTAAGATGGGTATAAACATTATTCAAAGTTGAGGAAACTGAGGCCACAAGAGATTGTGACAGGAACAGGGTTCTACAGTTTATGAGGATCAGAGATTGGATTCATCCTTGGATTCTCCATCTCATCTTTTTTTGTATTAAAGATGAACTAGTATTCTCAGGCAACAATACAGTCATTTGCCAGTTTTGCCTCAGACTGATGGCATCCAGTATTCTATAGCTCCCTACTCTTCTTTGCCTGAACAGCAGACATTCATTAAACATTTATTGAAAAGGGAAAAAAAAATTACTAAGCATCTATATATGTGGGAAATGGTAGTATGTGACAAGGGAACATGAAAGTTAGACAGGAGTCCACCCATAGATTCATGAAGCTTACAGTCTTATAAATATACAAAGTACTTTGCAAGAAAGCTTATTACATCATTGATAGCCACAATAGTATGGTTGCTGATCTAGAGCAAGACATCTTGGAAAATGAAGTCAAGTGGATCTTAGGAAGCATCCCTAGCAATAAGACTATGGGAACTGATGGAGTTCCAGCTGAGCTATTTAAAATCTTAAAAAAAAATAAATAATGCTTTTAAAATGCTGCTATCAGTATGGAAACAATTTTGGAAACATCAGCAGTAAAAACTGTATTGGAAAAGAAATGTTTGTCTAAATCCTAAAGAAGTGTAATGCTGAGGAGTGTTCAAATTACAAAAAAAAAAAAAAAATGCACTCATTTTCCAAGACAGCAAGGTTTTAAGATTTTGTAAGTTTTGCTATCTTGGGGAGGAGGCAGGTAAGGGGAAAAGGGAAAAGATTTGGAACACAAACTCTCCAAAAAAAAAAAAAAAGAATGTTGGAAACTATCTTTGCATGTATTTGTAAAAATAAAATAATATTTAAAAGGAGGGAAGATTTGGTAAGTAAGGCTTCAGCAATATGGGAAACAAGAACTATCAGAAGAGCAGGCTAGTTTTTGAAGAGGCAAATAAATTAGAGGTCAAAGATGAAAAATCATCGGATTATGGAAAAAGCCTAACAATTAAAAAAAAAAAAACACACATTTTGCTTCAATGACTATATTAAAGTCTTTGAGTGGATCGCAACAATATATGTCAAGTCCTCAAAGAGATGGAAGTATTAGATCATCTTATTTATCTCCTGAGAAACCAGTTTCAGGTCAAGCAGGAAGAGTTAGGATCAAACATGGAATACTGATTGGTTTAATACTGGAAAAGGAGAACACCAAAGTATATTGTTTCTTCTTTCTTTAACAGATATGCAGAGTACATCATGCAAAATGCCATTCTGGATTAATCAAAACTTGGAATTAGGCTTGCTGGGGAAAATATCACCCATTTCACATATGAGGCCAGGCCTACCTCTGTGCTGAAAGCCTTTTTCACTTTTGGTGAGGCTATTCACTTCCCAGCTCTCCTCCTCTTTCCAATATGATAAAACTGCTGTATCATTTGCTTCTGTGGCAAAATCTTTAAGCTGTACCCTGTTGTACTGACAATTTCCCTGTGAGAGGATTCTCTCCTGTCTGTTTGTACCAACTGGCTTCTGAAATTTTATTACTTTCCATTTCTTCAGGTCTTCTGCTTTTCTCTAACAAGATTTTCTATCTAACCTTCACATTGCAATTCCTAGGTTGCCTTTCTCCACGAGTAAGATCTCTGAACTTTTAGACATAACCTCAAGGGCCAGTTTAGGTCTTTTATGAATCAAATGTACAGCATCATCCAGCCATAGAACAACAACCAGGAAAAGTCCCCAAGCTTATATCAAGTGTGTCTTTTGGATTCCTTTGTCTCTTTTCCACACTCCTGCTTGTTGAAATCAATCTCTTCTTTTATTTGTGGTGAGAAAAATTTCTTTCACTAATATCATGCCTCTAGTTGCTACCCCTGTCCATGAAAATCACATCTGAATCTGTTTAGCAAAACTGAGCTATTGGGTAGATTTAGGAATTTTTTTTTATTCCTTTCTCCTGCCAGGGACCAAAATTAGTTCTCTGCCTTTATGCATGTAAATGACAAATAGCTAATGTCTTGGATCGTGATGGTAATAATTGCCAGTGGTTCCTAACTTACCATTTTACATTTGGAGAAAAATGGCCCAAGAGCTCAAACTATAAAACCTAGTTAGTGATAAAAATGTTATGTCAAAATCTAAATCATCAGCCAGGTCAAATTATTTTGACATAGTACCATTAGTATTTCTCCATGGGTGGACTGGGTTTCCTACTATTATTGTTTGCTCCAGACTTTGTTTAACAGGAATAATGACATCAATATTATTATAATCAAGAAAACATTTTTTTTTAAAAAAGGCCTCTTAGGTATGTAGTATAATTATTATTATTCTCATTTACATAATGAGAAACTAAGACTTAATGACATTAATTGACTTGCCCAGTACCAAGAACTAGTAAATTTCAAATAATAATAATAATATTTGTGGCAGGGCAAGATATTGGCAATCAAATAATTGAACTATTTTTTTTTACAAATAATTGTCAGTCAACGGGCACTTTATCAAAGCTCACCATGTGTACAATGTCTTAAAGACTACAGAATTTGGACATGGGAAAGAGGCAGCGAGGTTTTACAATGGCAGAGATGAGCACAGCATGTCAGAAACAATTTAAATGAAGAGAGATATTGGATTCCTCCTGAATGGCCAGCATCATTATCTACCATTTGTAGACAGAAACTCAACAACCAGAATGGGACCATTCTCCTCTCAAGTGCCAGGAGAAGTCAGTGAAAAGTAGGTTCTTTGTTATTGTCCCCACCCCTTCCAGGGGATATCAGGTATTCTTTTGTGATTCAGGGTAAGCACTTAACAAAAAGAAGGCTTCCCTCCATTCAACAGTTATGTTTTTTACTCTTGTTATTCACATTTCTTATTGCAGCTTTAATAGTAGTTTTAAACTTTCACAATCAAAACTTGCATTTTAATTGTCATTAGTATTTTGATTTTTGTGCTAATATTAGTTACAAATCAATATTAATTTACTCTCCTACTCCTAAGTAATATATAGGACAGAATTAAAAATAAATGTCTTTTTGAAGTAAATTTCCCATTCATTTTTATACACTAATTATTCTGCAATATGTCAGCTTACTGTGCCATATATTCTTAGCTGAATATTCCTTGTCATCCCATAAGCAGCCTTATAGAAACAGAGCCCTGCTATAGTATGCTCATGATAGAGAAGCATAATTAAAATTGCATACACGAAAAGGGAGTATATAATGTAACCATTCTGATAGCATCCTTTGCAATTTGTAGCAAATTATGGACTGACAGGCAAAAGTACGTAATGACTTGGGACTTTCTTCTGGCTACTTTCGTTTTGATATGAAGAACACCACAGCATTAAATGTGGACAAATATATAGAATTGAGAACTCACAAATCATGTATATCCTATATCCACATATATATATGGGTGTATACACACACACACACACACACATATATATATATATAAAACTATGTTCAAATATATTTCTCTGTATATATATATAAATAGACATTTATTATACATTATATATTTAATGATATCATCTATGTGAAGATTCCCTCTTTGGGCACAGGTGACAAACTAATCACACTGCCTCATCTGACATTATTCTTGCTTATGTGCTACTGCTTATTCTCAGCTTATGATCCTCTCAAAAAAGTAGGGGCCATGTTCTAGGGATTGCTTATTATTGTTGATATTATTGTTGTTGTATTTTTGAGCAGTTTTCCCTTGATTTTCATGTTGTCTTCTTTATTAGATCATGAGATTCTTTGTGAATGATAGTGTCAAAAGAGAGAAGAGGACGCATTTGAAAAATAACATCAATAGCAATTGGCAATGGACTAGATGAAGGATGGATGAGAGTGAGGGGTTCAGAATAATACCCAGATGGTGATAAATGGATCAATGGAAGGAGGGCGGTGAGCAAGGCAATATTTCTAAATTAGGAATAAGGACTAAAAAGAATCTAAACAGGAACAACTACAACACTAAGTGATAATAATAATAAGTATTTATGTAACCACCATGTGCCAAACATTACGTCAAACACCATACAAATATCACAGCATTTGATCCTCAGAACATCTTGAAAGGTAAAAGATAGGATTTTCAAGACGAGTTCAGTGTTGGGCATGCTAAGTTTGAAGTAAATCCAATGAGATGTGGAAGAGGAAATTGAATATTTGAGACTGATGGTTAGCAGAGAGAACAAAAGTATTTATACATAGATCTATGAATCATCTGCATAAAGATGAAAATTGAACCCCTGGAAACTATTAATATAAATATTATAGAATAGGAGATAAGAGGCTTAACAAATATTTGTTGACTGACTTACTTATTATCTGATTCTTACCAAATCAATTACAATTCCCCTGAACCCCAAGACAAAGTCTTAGAAAGAAAATAATAGAAAAAAGAGCACTATTCTCTTCACAATTAATACATTGTAAAGCGTAGAGATTGAAAGAAAGAAAACTAGACTTAATACCCCCAGAATGATACCATTAAGATATAGGTTAAGTCTTGAGAATAAGATCTATATTTTTACCCTGATTAGCATCCCACCTGCTTAATGAAGAGCTGGATCCATCATAAGTGCTTGTTGACTAACTTAATTGGCTAAATAAGAAGCCTTAGTCAAATACTGCCTCAAATACTTATTTGCTGTGGGAATTTAATGAATTTGCTTAACATTTCAGATTTGATTTGCTCACCTGGAAAGTGTTCATAATAATAACTTGGTATAAGCAATTCTCTCTTAAAATCTTAAATTATATAAATATGAATTGTATTTTAATCAGTGTCTATTGATTTATCTTTCAGAAATAAGTATAACATTTCTAGCCCATTGACTAATTTTAAAGGGATGAGGATCTAAGAGGAAGTCATATTTAGCCAATAAGAAGAGATGACATGTCCCAAGGAAGTCAATGTTAGAATTATCTAGAATTTTGTAAAATGTTATCAATATTATTTGTAAAATTGTTAAAATGTTTGTAAAATATTTTGCGTGACATAGATATATGTGTATGTAAACACCTATGCATTTATATACAGATATGCATATATAGATGTATGTATATACACATATATGCATGTATGTGTATGTGTATGTGTGTATTGTGCATGCGTGCATATCCACAATATATGTTGACACTTCCACTAGAATGGAAACATCTTGAAGGGAGGAACTTTGTATTTCTCAGAACTAGGACAGTATCTGGCACATAATAAATACTTAATGTTTTATAAATATATAATAGAATATATATTATTAATATATTATGCATTATATATTTATTATTTTATATATTATGGAATATGCATATTATATTATACTGCTTTTATTTACTTTGTACTACTTTATTAATTTTCAAGAATAAAAAATTAATAAATAAAAGAATATATAAATATATAAAAGAAAATAATGAATAAAAGAATAAAAAAAATTAATAAATGTTTGTATAATATGTATTGTTAAGTGCATTGTATGTTAGTAAATATATGTACGTAATATAAAAGAAGTAAAAATCATTTGTATTATTTTAATTTTTATATACATATAATACATGCTTGAATATTTTAAGAATTGATTCAATACATTTCTGAGAAGCTTTAGGTAATTGGTATGAACCAATGAAATGTGAGGGAAGGAAAATATTAAGAACAATGCCATTCATGTATAAAATGATGACTATGAAAATAAGCCTAAATGGCAACTGAACTCTGGGAAGTTGCCATCACCCCCAAAACTTGTAATAGCTTCAACTATATAAGATGGCACCACTCACATGGAGGACAACAGGCATCTTCTAGGAGGTAGGAGGGCTCAAACATCCATAGACATTTCACATCGACTTACCAATTTTGTCACAGAAACATTATTTTTAATTCCTCCATTGTCTCCAAAATTAGAACAGTGTCTTTAAAAAGAAAGAACTGACTGAAAGATGGTGGAAAATTCTGTTGCATGTCCATCTGAGGGTCAATTACTCTTGCTCACACCACAGGATTAGAGGAAAGAGCCCTTTAATTTTCCTCCATCACACATCTCTGAGAATTGGACTTGACATTTTGTCTTCCTCATAGGCTCTTTTTTATTCTTTTTTCATTCTTAATGCAAGTCATGGAGTCTTTGCCACAGAAGCTAGAACTGTATGTAACCAAGAGTACAGGAATCTAGGCTAGGTATTACGATCAACTCAGAAGGGAAATTGGGGAAACATATCAGAAATGCTAGTCTGGTAGACTTATGACTTGAGTTTGGCTGGACTAAAATTATGTAATAAAGTAGCTGAGCTGTGACCTAAATTTCTTTTTTCTTTTCTTAAAAGCCAGATTGTTATAAGGGAAAGAGGAGTAAGCCCTTAAGATTGTGGAGGGTGGTGGTGTTATATATTTAATCTTCCTATACCTTTCAAATAAATATGCATTTCTGATGTTAAATTATCAAATGAAACTGTTAGTCACTGGACCCCTAGAACTCAAAGGAGACAATTGATATGACTCAATACAATGGCAGAGATGAAGGTTTTCCTACCCCTTTCTTATAGTGGAGAAGGGAGTTGATAAGCAAAATAGAATGGATCTGGCTCTCAGAGAGAAGGGCTGGAGCAAACATGTTCCACGTTTAGCTTAAAGGCAACAGGTTGAAAACCATGATTGTAAAATGGGATATTCACTGTCAGGTGTACTTCCTATATGAGTATCTGTTTTCTTTTTTAGAAGAAAAGTTTCATGGAAGATATATTGGGAAATTGCTGTGACTTTAAAAACGCTCAATAAAAATTTTAAACAAAAGAATAGAAAAGAGGGACTTCCGGTTAAGATGGCGGAGAGGAGGCTCACAGTTGCATAAGCTCCGCGCTTTCTCTCACTATCCACTTCATTACAAGCCTCTGAATCAATGCTTGACTGAAAAAAACCCACAAATAGTTACCAAGAGAAGCCATCCTTGAGATCCGCCAAGAAAGGTCTGTCTTTACTGGAGGGCTGGGGCGGTTTTAGATCGGGCGCAGGCGGCGGGCAGCGGCAGTGAGAGCACGGGAGCAGACTGGAGAGGGGGTGGGGAGTGATCGTAGCCGTTTCTGCGGGGAGAGCTTCGCTACAGGTTTGGATAATTTCCTCCGGCAGCAAATCAACAGCCCAGCAGAAAAGCTAAAAACACCGGGGCTGAAGAATACAACCGCAAACAGCTGAAGTCTCTCAGGACCTGGCCCCCCCCCCCCTTCCCCCCCCTCAGTGACTCAGCACGCTCTGGGATCTCAGAGCGCAGGCGCAGCACAGTCCTGCTAGTGCCTCACTGCTGCCACCTGCAGTCTGTAGAGGAAGCTCGATAACACACCCAGGCCCTCCCCCAAAGAAAGACTCCAGTTTTTTTCTGTTTTTCTTTGGTAGTTTATCTCTGATTAATAGACAGAATGAGCAAGAAGCTGAAGAGGACTTTAACCCTTGACAGCTTCTATACAGATAGAGAGCAGACTCTAAATCCTGAGGAGACTAAAAACAGGCAGTCCCCAGGTGATTCCCCAAAGGAGGAGATCGGCTGTTCCTCAGCACAGATGAACCTCATAGAAGTGATTAAAAAGGCTCTCACAAGGGAGCTAGAAGAAAAATGGGAAAAGAGTCTGGAGAAAGTTAAAGAGAGAGTGGATAAAGAAGTAAAATCCTTGAAAAATAGGATTAGTGAACTGGAAACAGAAAACAGCTCTCTAAAAAACAAAATTGGCGAAATGGAAAAAAATTCCACAGAACAAAAGAACTCAATTGGACAATTAGAGAAAGATTTTAAAAAAGTGAGTGAAGAGAATACTTCACTGAAAATCAGAATTGAACAAGTGGAATTGAATGACTCGAGGAGACAAGAAGAATCAGTCAAGCAAATCCAAAAAAATCAAACAATGGAGAAAAATGTGAAATACCTTCTGGGGAAGACAACAGACCTGGAAAACAGATCCAGGAGAGACAATCTGAGAATCATTGGACTCCCAGAAAAACATGATGAAAAAAAAAGCCTGGACACTGTCTTCCAGGAAATTATCAAAGAGAACTGCCCAGAAGTCATAGGAACAGAGGAAAAAATAAACATTGAAAGGATTCATCGATCACCCACTGAAAGGGATCCTAAAATCAAAACACCAAGGAATATAGTGGCCAAATGCCAGAACCCTCAGGTGAAAGAAAAGATATTGCAAGCGGCTAGAAAAACCCAATTCAAGTATCAAGGAGCCACAATAAGGATCACCCAGGATCTGGCAGCATCCACATTAAAAGATCGAAGGGCCTGGAATATGATATTCCGAAAAGCTAAGGAACTTGGTATGCAACCAAAAATAACTTACCCAGCGAGAATGAGCATCTTTTTCCAGGGAAGAAGATGGACATTCAACGAAGTAAGCGAATTTCATCTATTTCTGATGAAAAAACCAGAACTTAACAAAAAGTTTGATCTACAAATATAGAACTCAAGAGAAATCTAAAAAGGTAAAGATTAATCTTGGGAACTATATTTTGACTATATAGATGTATAAAGAATACATGTATACCTTGTTCTAGAAATTGATGTGGAAAGGACATTGTACCAGAAAAAGGGTAAAGTGGGGGTAGTACATCTCATGAAGAGGCATAGGAAACCTATTATATCTGAGAGAAAGAATGGAGGGGGATGAATATAGTGGGTATCTTACTGCCTTCAGAATTGGCCTTAAGTGAAAAATCTTAAGACATATTCAATCTATGGTGAAACTTCTCCCATCTCATTGAAAAGTGAGAAGGGAAAAGTGGAAAGGGAAGGAATAAGCTAAGGGGAAGGGAATACGGGAACTGGGAGGGAAAGGGGTAAGATAGGGGGAGGAACTCTAAGGAGGGGGGAGGGATACTAAAAAGGGAGGGCTGTGAGAAGCAAGGGGTGCTCACAAGCTTAATACTTGGAAGGGGGGGAAAGGGGAAAGAAGGGAGGAAAGCATAAACCGGGGTTAACAAGATGGCAAGTAATACAGAATTGGTCATTCTAACCATAAACGTGAACGGGGTAAACTCCCCCATAAAGAGAAAGCGGTTAGCAGAATGGATTAAAAGCCAGAATCCTACAATATGTTGTTTACAGGAAACACACCTGAAGCGGGGAGATACATGCAGGTTAAAGGTAAAAGGTTGGAGCAAAATCTACTATGCTTCAGGTGAAGTCAAAAAAGCAGGGGTAGCCATCCTGATCTCAGATCAAGCTAAAGCAAAAATTGACCTAATTAAAAGAGATAAGGAAGGACACTATATCTTGCTAAAGGGTAGCATGGATAATGAAGCACTATCTATATTAAACATATATGCACCAAGTGGGGTAGCATCTAAATTCTTAAAAGAGAAACTAAGAGAGCTGCAAGAAGAAATAGACAGTAAAACTATAATAGTGGGAGATCTTAACCTTGCACTCTCAGAATTAGATAAATCAAACCAGAAAATAAATAAGAAAGAAGTCAAAGAGGTAAACAGAATACTAGAAAAGCTAGATATGATAGATCTCTGGAGAAAATGTAATGGAGACAGAAAGGAATACACTTTCTTTTCAGCAGTTCATGGAACCTATACAAAAATTGACCATATATTAGGACATAAAAACCTCAAACTCAAATGTAGTAAGGCAGAAATAGTAAATGCATCCTTTTCAGACCACGATGCAATGAAAATTACATTCAACAAAAAAGCAGGGGGAAGTAGACCAAAAAATAATTGGAAACTAAATAATCTCATACTAAAGAATGATTGGGTAAAACAGCAAATCATAGACATAATTAATAACTTCACCCAAGAAAACGATAATAATGAGACATCATACCAAAATGTATGGGATGCAGCCAAAGCGGTAATAAGGGGAAATTTCATATCTCTAGAGGCCTATTTGTATAAAATAGAGAAAGAGAAGGTCAATGAATTGGGTTTGCAATTAAAAATGCTAGAAAAGGAACAAATTAAAAACCCCCAGTCAAACACTAAACTTGAAATTCTAAAAGTAAAAGGTGAGATCAATAAAATTGAAAGTAAAAAAACTATTGAATTGATTAATAAAACTAAGAGTTGGTTCTATGAAAAAACCAACAAAATAGACAAACCCTTAGTAAATCTGATTAAAAAAAGGAAAGAGGAAAATCAAATTGTTAGTCTTAAAAATGAAAAGGGAGAACTCACCACTAACGAAGAGGAAATTAGAGCAATAATTAGGAGTTACTTTGCCCAACTTTATGCCAATAAATTCGACAACTTAAATGAAATAGAAAAATACCTCCAAAAATACAGCTTGCCCAAACTAACAGAGGAAGAAGTAAATATCCTAAACAGTCCCATCTCAGAAAAAGAAATAGAACAAACTATCAATCAACTCCCTAAGAAAAAATCCCCAGGACCAGATGGATTTACATGTGAATTCTACCAAACATTTAAAGAACAATTAACTCCAATGTTATATAAACTATTTGAAAAAATAGGGATTGAAGGAGTCCTACCAAACTCCTTTTATGACACAGATATGGTACTGATACCTAAACCAGGTAGGCTGAAAACAGAGAAAGAAAATTATAGACCAATCTCCCTAATGAATATTGATGCTAAAATCTTAAATAAAATATTAGCAAAAAGATTACAGAAAATTGTCACCAGGATAATACACTATGACCAAGTAGGATTTATACCAGGAATGCAGGGCTGGTTCAATATTAGGAAAACTATTAACATAATTGACTATATCAATAACCAAACAAACAAAAACCACATGATCATCTCAATAGATGCAGAAAAAGCATTTGATAAAATCCAACATCCATTCCTAATAAAAACACTTGAGAGCATAGGAATAAATGGACTTTTCCTTAAAATAGTCAGGAGCATATATTTAAAACCATCAGTAAGCATCATATGCAATGGGGAAAAACTGGAACCTTTCCCAGTAAGATCTGGAGTGAAGCAAGGTTGCCCACTATCACCATTATTATTTAATATCGTATTAGAAACACTAGCCTCGGCAATAAGAGTCGAGAAAGATATAAAAGGAATTAGAGTAGGCAATGAGGAAACCAAACTATCACTCTTTGCAGATGATATGATGGTATACCTAGAGAACCCCAGAGATTCTACCAAAAAGCTATTGGAAATAATTCATAATTTTAGCAAAGTAGCTGGCTACAAAATAAATCCCCATAAATCCTCAGCATTTTTATACATCACCAACAAAACCCAACAGCAAGAGATACAAAGAGAAATTCCATTCAGAATAACTGTTGATACCATAAAATATTTGGGAATCTATCTACCAAAGGAAAGTCAGGAATTATATGAGCAAAATTATAAAAAAGTCTCCACACAAATAAAGTCAGACTTAAATAATTGGAAAAATATTAAGTGCTCTTGGATCGGCCGAGCGAACATAATAAAGATGACAATACTCCCTAAACTAATCTATCTATTTAGTGCTATACCAATCAGACTTCCAAGAAAATATTTTAGTGATCTAGAAAAAATAACAACAAAATTCATATGGAACAATAAAAAGTCGAGAATCTCAAGGGAATTAATGAAAAAAAAATCAAATGAAGGTGGCCTAGCTGTACCTGATCTAAAATTATATTATAAAGCAGCAGTCACCAAAACCATTTGGTATTGGCTAAGAAATAGATTAGTGGATCAGTGGAAAAGGCTAGGCTCACAAGACAGAATAGTCAACTATAGCAATCTAGTGTTTGACAAACCCAAAGCCCCTAACTTCTGGGAAAAGAATTCATTATTTGATAAAAACTGCTGGGATAATTGGAAATTAGTATGGCAGAAATTAGGCATGGACCCACACTTAACACCATATACCAAGATAAGATCAAAATGGGTCTATGACCTAGGCATAAAGAACGAGACTATAAATAAATTAGAGGAACATAGAATAGTTTATCTCTCAGACTTGTGGAGGAGAAAGAAATTTGTGACCAAAGATGAACTAGAGACCATTACTGATCACAGAATAGAAAATTTCGATTACATCAAATTAAAAAGCCTTTGTACAAATAAAACTAATGCAAACAAGATTAGAAGGGAAGCGACAAACTGGGAAAACATTTTCACAGTTAAAGGTTCTGATAAAGGCCTCATTTCCAAAATATATAGAGAACTGACTCAAATTTATAAGAAATCAAGCCATTCTCCAATTGATAAATGGTCAAAGGATATGAACAGACAATTTTCAGAGGATGAGATTGAAACTATTACCACTCATATGAAAGAGTGTTCCAAATCATTATTGATCAGAGAAATGCAAATTAAGACAACTCTGAGATACCACTACACACCTGTCAGATTGGCTAAGATGACAGGAAAAAATAATGATGAATGTTGGAGGGGATGCGGGAAAACTGGGACACTAATGCATTGTTGGTGGAGTTGTGAACGAATCCAACCATTCTGGAGAGCAATCTGGAATTATGCCCAAAAAATTATCAAAATGTGCATATCCTTTGATCCAGCAGTGTTTCTATTGGGCTTATATCCCAAAGAAATACTAAAGAAGGGAAAGGGACCTGTATGTGCCAAAATGTTTGTAGCAGCCCTGTTTGTAGTGGCTAGAAACTGGAAAATGAATGGATGCCCATCAATTGGAGAATGGCTGGGTAAATTGTGGTATATGAATGTTATGGAATATTATTGTTCTGTAAGAAATGACCAGCAGGATGAATACAGAGAGGCTTGGAGAGACCTACATGAACTGATGCTAAGTGAAATGAGCAGAACCAGGAGATCATTATACACTTCGACAACGATATTGTATGAGGACATATTTTGATGGAAGTGGATCTCTTTGACAAAGAGACCTGAGTTTCAATTGATAAATGACGGACAAAAGCAGCTACACCCAAAGAAAGAACACTGGGAAACGAATGTGAACTATCTGCATTTTTGTTTCTCTTCCCGGATTATTTATACCTTCTGAATCCAATTCTCCCTATGCAACAAGAGAACTGTTCGGTTCTGCAAACATATATTGTATCTAGGATATACTGCAACATATCCAACATATAAAGGACTGCTTGCCATCTAGGGGAGGGGGTGGAGGGAGGGAGGGGAAAAAAAATCGGAACAGAAATGAGTGTAAATATAATGTAATTATTAAATAAAAAAAAAAAAAAAAAAAAAAAAAAAAAAAGAATAGAAAAGAGAAAAAAGAAATAGAGGAAATTCAAATGTCACCACATTTTATAAGTTTCCAGGATATGAATAAAGGGATCTTTATACCTTCTTGGCCTGAAGGCATCACATATTAAAATATAAAAGAAAAATTGATGTTCATGAGGATAACCCTGAGTCATCAAGAATGGTTAAATTATAGTCAGTTATCTTTTGTTCAAGAAGGCAGAGAAATGTGTAAATTTTTTTTCTGAAAAATTTCCATCCACAGTCACTTCATGTGTATGTTGATATTTAAATGGATAAACTTCACTTCTATGGAAAGCCCAGTTATGCAGAGCCATTCCTGCCTCCATTGAGACTAGATAATGAGGCGTTACTTTAAGCATTTTGGAAAATGAGGTATCTATGTGCTAGAAATTTTCCTTTAAAAATTGATTAGTTCATAAGGCCTGGAGGGGGAAGCTGTTATTACTTGTATATCTCTGGCTATCTCAGTGCCAGTGGGAAGGAAAACACATAGCTTTCAATTCAGCAATTATGAGAGACTGGAGATCCATCATTTAATGTTTCATAATTTTTCAACAGTTTAAAGAAATGGGATTTAAGAAAAAAAGAGAGAGAGAAACATGCCAATACAGTTTCTAGAGACCCACTAAAATTAGAAGATCAGCAGTCTTACCACCTGCGTTATCATTCATCATCATCATTATCAGTGATGGCAATCATCATTATCATCATGAAAGTTTAATAACTGAAAAAGGAAATCCAAATATCATGCTTGAAATCTAGGTATTTAATTAGTCAATCAAGAAATACTGATTAAATAAATCCTATGTGTCAAACTCTATGCGTAGGATGGAGGGATAAAGAGATAGACAGACAAAGAAACAGACAGACACATAGATAGATAGAAGATAGAAAGATAGATAGATAGATGTCCACTTATTCTGTAAGGATTTATGTAATATACATCAATAAGAGAAGACAACATTTACCTGAAAGCAAACAGTGTCACTTTAGGATGCCCAAGATCTATTGTTTTCATCATCTGGTTTCCCCCCACCCCCTTTTCCCTAGTGACTAGCTGCACGTGCCTAAATAAAATAACAAGTAAAAATGCTCAAATCTGTTGTGCTCTGCTAATGTAATGTGATGATATATAGCAGAGGCTTACCTGTTGGAGTAAGGACATAATTATGGATGGGAGAAGAAAATAGATAGGGGTGAAATTTGAGGAGAAAAGAGCAGTAGCCCTGTTTAATACAATTTCCCAGCTGATCTGCCTTACCAGAAAGAACCAAATATTTAAAGACAGAAATACAGACTTCATGGCAGTAGGAATATAGTGAAAGTGACAATAGCATTGGCCACCATCCCCACACTATATTTATCTAAATCACTGGTTTTCAAAAGGTGTGTCCCCAGCATTTTAATGTAGTGCATGTTCTGGTTCTACCTTCTGTGCTTGCACTTTTATTGGCTAGCAGAGTTCCCAGGGCTGGTCTAATGCAACCTCTCACAACTCTTGGTTTAAGATTGAGGGCCCAGGCTGGGAATGGCAGGGCAAGGAGTTGAGGGCAGCTCTATCTTTCTAATACTATAGATTTGAAGTTCCTACGGGTGTACTTCCCACCATTAATAATTGATATGCTTAATCAGTCAGACTTAATTTAGCTTTTAAGAAGTAATATTTTGACATGTGGTATATTAAAAATAGATGGCACAAAACATGCACACACACAGAGAGAGACACATGCAGAGACATACAAGTTATCTCCCACTAATACCTACAGTCCAAGAGAAAGTGGACTAAAGCCCGGAGACTACAGGTGGCTTAAAAGAACTATAAAATTGAAAGTCCTTTCTCTGGAATCTTCACAATCATCCCCATAGCAATATTATAGCTTTCCTGTTGAGATCTTTCTCTTCTTTTCTCTCTCGCCCTTCCTTCCTCCCTTCCTTCCTTCCTTCCCTCTTTCCTGTCTTTTTTCCTTTTAGTTGTTGTATCCACTGAGAATTGATCTTTAAATCCCAATGAAAACATCATCATCAACTATTCAGAAAATAATGCTAGCATGCTGATAGCAAGTTTAAATCTGCTAATTATTTGAAACTCACAAGATTCTCCTCTAGAAGACCAGGGCCTAGAGGAAACAGAAGTACAGGTTAAAGTACTCTCCTCTTCCAATCCCCAAGAGTTCCATTCTCAAGGGCTTGGCTTGATGATTTCCAACATTAACCTATTATGTGGTCAAATTTCTAGGTCCAAAACTATCTTGATACTTTATGGATGACCTATGGGGCATGGCCAAGCTTCTTTTAACAATCCAAACCCACCTTCTGTGCAGCTTTACTCCAGGTAATAAGATGATTTACAAAGCATATAAATGGATCAAAGCCTTCCCTCCTCCCGCGTCCAACCAAACAGACCTTTCTCTGGCAATTTTCGAAATTATCTTCTGCTGCTCATAGTTATAGAATTTGCTGCACTCCCAATATTCATGGATTCTGTCAGTCCAGCACTATTTCAGAGGCTGAATTTCATAATTAATGTGAGGGTAGTAGTAGAGCTCAGAAAGAAACATATGTCTTCTCTGACATCTTGGCTTCACCCCTTACCCTGTAACTTCTTAGGATAAGGATGCTTGTACAAACATCCTCTATTTCTCTAAATAGATCTATTTGTCTCCTTGACCTATTGGGTGAGTCTGCAATTCTATATGGTTTACCTTGGAAATAGCCAGAATCCATGAAGGAAATTTGAGGTTGCTTTTGGGGATAATGACCCAAAAGAAATTTACTTCAATGTCTATAAGAATTGCTTATTGGTTCAGTTACCCTAGGAAATGTTTATGTGTTCTTGAAAATTAAAAAAAAATTGAAAATTTTCATGTAAACCCTAATTGCATAGATATACATTGAAGAAATCATGGAAGAGTTTTCACTTTTGTAGTTTTCTCATCTCTGACCTAATTGACTTCAAGTCCTAAATTTCTGTGGGGAAAGCTCCTTGTGTTTTGGGAAGCAGATTATGAAGCAGCATTCTGTCTGATAAAGGAAACATTTTCTTTTGTCCTTACCTTTTCTTTTATTTATGGATAGAGAAAGGTCTTTTAGCATCAGATAAAAACTGTTGAGTAGTAACTAAGCAATACTCTTTGGTAAACTTCATGAAATGAACCTGGCTCATTGAATCTGTAAGATTTTGCATTTGAGGATAATTGTGATTTTTGTCTGTACTTTGAGGATTATATATGATCATGTAACATTGCTATTCTGTGACTCCAATCTGGCATTCAGATAGCAAGGGAAAGGACGTTATTCATGCCTCCCCAGATAGCTTAGATAATTGTTTAGTTTAAGACAAGGAGCATATTCAAAATGTGCCCCTTCTTATTTGTTGAGGATAGTTAACTTTTCACATGAGGGAAAGGAAATAAGAGTATTCTACCCGTGAGCTTAAGCTGATCTTTTTTTTTTTCATTATTTTTTTCATTATAGCTTTTTAAATAACAAAACATAAGCATGGGTAATTTTTTCAATTGACCCTTGCAAAAACTTCTGTTCCAACTTTTCCCCTGCTTCCCTTCATCCCCTCCCTTAGATGTCAGGTCCCATACATGTTAAATATCACATGATCTTAAAACTCAGGATTCTGGATGAGATGCTGCTACCCAGCAGGGAAGTTGTTAGAAAGAATAATCTTGGGAGAATTTTTTTGTATGTTTGCACTTGCGCTTTTGAAGTAAACATTCTTTTGTATAATGAGTACGCAGGTCTCTAATTTGGGGGAACACAGTCAATGGGGCTGGAATCAAGATAGTTAAGAGAGACACTGTCTAATCCCAGTAATGACCCCATTTGGCATGGGGCAAATGAAACATACCAGACCTTCAGATACTGAGAGGCAGAGAAATCATGCTACAGGACTATTAATTTGCAGAGACAGGGTGTGAAGCCTGTTGGGGGATAACACACATGCTCAATTGGGAGCATCAGGAAGGTAATGCTTTGTGAGACCAACCTGAGATACAGAGTCTACTGAAGGTAGACTGAAGTCTTCCAGAAGGAAGTTCAGTGGATGTCACAGAGAGATCATAGCATTTATGAGGTAAAAAAAATTGAATTCAAAACCTGTGTGAGAGTGGTATTAAACTTTAGTAAATGTGAGGGATACTTTTTCCTTGTAATTCTGCAGGAGGAAAAAAGGTAACTATATTTAAAGAAAACAAAACCTAGGGAGAGGGAGAGGAACATTGAAGATTTTCATTTTGGAAGCTTTCAATCCTCTGAGTAAGAGAGGAATACAGTTTGCTTGGGTAAGCATGAGGGTTTTTCAGGGTGAAACAGAAATAGTCACTAGGAGAAGTGATCAAGGGGAGATCAACCAGAGATGAATGAAATCTTTCTGAATCAGTCTTGATAGCCCAGCAGAAAATCAATAACAACACCAGAAAAGTTTTTCAAAAGATGAAAACATCCATATTTTATCACTCTGGGATCTTTTCAAAAGGTGAAAGAGGTTCTTTCACATTAATCAATGGATCAAAACATCAAAAAAGAAATTTTGTTTACAAGATTATTTTGGTCTTAAAAAAAAGTCATGAATAAAAATTGAGATAGTCATAGCTAAAAAAGAAAAAGGGACTATTTTTTTTAAAGCAATAGTTTCCCATTCAACCCTGAAGGGATGTAGAAAGAGGGAATAAGTTTTAGGAAAGTAGTCAATGAAATTAACCCACTAATAGCCCACTGATGAAATGGACAATTCAAAGAGCAGAAGAAAGGCTAAACAATGAATAACTGTATAGGTGACTTGGACAAGTTCTACTTTAAGAAGAGAAATGTGAAGGGGACAGGGTGGATATGCTTAGGTACTATTTCTGTTCAAGATCAGATTAATGGGTCACATATCAAAAAAGTAAAATAAAACTACCTGCGGTCATTTTGGAGATCATTAACATGGGAGACAGCATCTAGGTTGACAATTTCTAATCACTAATTCATAATGCCAAGAAATAATGGAGGAGGAAGCAGAGATGATTTGTGACACTTGTCTGGCATACTTAACATCACATTCTCTTTGGTTCATGAATGAGAACCCTGTGGAATCTACAGGAAGAAAGCAGGAATAATTAGTAAGCACAATGCCACAGTAATTAAATATGGTTTATATGAGAATCATTTTCAATGCAAAGGGTCTAGTCCATTTTGAAGATGTGGAATTTCCCTATAGGGTGTGATATTAACAAAGCCAACAGAAAGAAAAGCCAGCAGAAAGCAAATTTGATTGGACAGAATGTGACTATTTTCACAAAGAAATATAACTTTCTCAGTATTGTGAAATATTCAGAAAAAAAGCTTTGTAAGGAAGTGCAAAATATGACTGTACAGCTTCACAGAATGCCAAAGTTTCTTAAGGGACCCTCTGGCCAAAATCTCATTCAGTTAATCAGTCAATCAGTGCTTATGAAATGCTTTCTGTGTGGCCCTGTATCAAGTGCTGGGGGATACAAATAAAGAGGGAAGTCCTTACTCCCAAACTACTGAAAGGATTGACAACATGCAGACAATTATGTACCAATAAGTTATAAATAAGATAAATCTGGGGAATCTCAGAAGGAAAACACAACGATTAAGGAAAACTACAAAAGTCTTTGTACAATATGGGACTTAACCTAACCTCTGGAAGAGGCAAGAAAGTCTTGAAAAGGAGATCAGGAATAATGTGGTGGACATAGAGGACAACCAATGAAAGTGCTCCAAGTGGAAAGATGGAATGTCCTGTATTTAAGGAACATCAAGGAGACATCTCCTCAGCCTTCCCAATAAATGCTCATCTAATCTTTTTTTTAATAACTTTTTATTGATAGAACCCACGCCAGGGTAATTTTTTTTTACAGCATTATTCCTTGCATTCACTTCTGTTCCGATTTTTCCCCTCCCTCCCTCGACCCCCTCCCCTAGATGGAAAGCAGTCCTTTACATGTTGAATAGGTTACAGTATATCCTAGATACAATATATGTGTGCAGAACTGAACAGTTTTCTTATTGCACAGGAAGAATTGAATTCAGAAGGTAGAAATAACCTGGGAAGAAAAACAAAAATGCAAGCAGTTCATATTCATTTCCCAGTGTTCTTTCTTGATCTGAATTAACTCTCTTTATTGAAGAGATCCACTTCTATCAAAATATATCCTCAAACAGTATCATTGTTGAGGTATATAATGATCTCCTGGTTCTGCTCGTTTTACTTAATGCTCATCTAATCTTGAAGACTTTTGGCAAGGGAGGAACTCTTTCCCTTCTGTATGAGAATTTCATACATTAAGCCCAAATATGCTTCTCTTAACCTTCTGCCAGTGATTCTAATTCTGCTCTGTGAAGCGAAGTTATGTGATCTTAGGGCAGTCATTCTATTTCTTTGGAATGCAGTAGAATGATGAAGTTTCACTAGATGAGCTTCTAAGTTCCTTCTGACTCTAAATCAATGCACCTGTGATACTTAGTCTAATGTACAGACTCAAGTAAATGTATATGTTACCACATTCACCTCCCCGAACTTTCTCTTCTTTAGACTCAACATATTCCATGTCCTTAACAAATGTTCCTGTGGTATGTACTGTGACACCCTTCACCATCTTGTTTTCCCTTTTCTAGAAAGTCTTTCCTATTCAAAAGGTAAAATCTAGAGATGTAGGTAAGAGATTAAAAAAATGCACAGAATTGGTTTTGGAGGCAGATGGACTTTGGTACCTGTCCTGCTTTTAACACCTCCAGGTTGCACCCACAGTACTCCCAGTCAAATCTCTCAGTGTTAGACATTAGTCATCACTTTGCTTTGGTAGAATGAGTTTCATCCCTGAGAGTTTTGTGTAGTGCTGAAATCCTCAGGTCCACACCTGAGTTTGGGGAAGAATAATAGAAAAACAGGAGGGGGGGAGCAGAGCCAAGATGGCAGAGAGAACATACATTTCTTTCTGACGTTCTTCCACAACTCTCACAATAATTTCCAAATCCAGTCTCTCAATTAGCTCTAGACTGTCAGAATCCAAGAATATTGGGAATATAACAAATTACCAGCAGAAGATAATTTTGAAGCTCTCCAGAAAAGGTTTGTTTCAATCAAGCACAGAGGGAGATGGGCCAAGTGCAAGCAGGCTGAGCACAGATGCTTGAAAGTGCAGGCAATGCTGTGCCCCAGGGTGGTACATGCTGGAGAATCTACTGCAGTGTTGTCTACTCTGCCCTGATTGCAAGCTAGTAAATAAACAGAGAAATTAGAAAACACCCAACACAAACACAAAAGCTCAATTGTGAACCCCAAAATACCAGAATATCACAGGACCTGGCCAAGCCCACCCAGCATGGGGAGTGAGTCAGCACTAACTTAGTGCAGCTGCTGCCCCTTCTAAAGGAGGCTTGGACAAACTCCCATGCCCTAAAAAACAGATCTCAATTAAAAAAAAAATACAAAAGCAAAAAGAATTCTAATCTTAGATAATTTTTATGGTGAATGAAAAGAACAGATTCCAAACCCTGAGGAGACTAAAAGCAGATTGTCTCCAGATGATGCCCAAAAAAGTGATATAAACTGGCCCCAATCACACAAGAACCTCCTAGAAGAAATTTTAAAAGGATTTTTAAAAAGAGCTAGAAGATAAATGGGAAGAAATGAAAACTTTGCAAAAAGGTTTGGAAAAGGCAGATAACTCATTAAAAGATAGATTTGATAAAATGGAAAAAAGAAAACAACTCCCAGAAAAACAGAATTTATGAAACAGAAAAAGGAAATCTCTTAAAAAAAAAAAAAAGGATTTGTGAAATGCAAAAAAAAAAAAAAAAATCCATAGAACAAAACAACTCATTTAAAATAAAGAAAATAATTCACTAAAATTCAGAACTGAACAAATGGAAATGAATGACTCAATGAGACAACAAGAATCAGTCAAGCAAAAGCAAAAAAATGGAACAATGGAAAAAAATGTAAAATACCTAATTGGGGAAACAACTGACCTGGACGATAGATCTAGGAGAGACAATCTAAGGATTATTGGATTCCCCTGAAAACCACAATGGAAAAAAAAAGAGCCTAGGCACTATTTTTCAAAAAATCCTCAAAGAGAACTGCCCAGACATCATAGAATCAGAGGTTGAAAGAATTCACCAAATCCCTCTTAAAAGAGACCCCAAAATTAAAACCCTAAGGAATATTGTGACTAAATTTCAGAACTATCAGACCAAGGAAAACGATTACAAGTACTCATAAAGAAACAATTCAAATACTGTAAAAATTACACAGGAACTGGCACCTTCCACCTTAAAGGATCGAAGGATCTGGAGTCTGACATTTCAAAAAACAAAGGAACTTGGAATGCAGCCAAGAATAAATTACCCCACTAAACTGAGCATTTTCTTTCAGAGAAGAAGATGGACATTCAGTGAAACAGATGAATTCCATTTATTTCTGATGAAAAGACCAGAGCTGAACAGAAAATTTGTCCTCCAAATATGGAACTCAAGAGAAGCATAAAAAGGTAAAAAGAAAAGAACTCTTGAGAACTGTATTTCTGTTATGGGTATACATAGAGAGTGCATGTATAATTTGATTTTATTGTTAAAATATGAAAAAGAAACTAGAGGTAGAAAGAGGATTGTACCAGAAAAAGGGGAAAGTGGAGGTAAAATGAGGGAAATTACAACTCAAGTAAGAGGCAAATAAAACATTTTATAATTGAGGGAAAATAGGGAGGGTGATAAACATTGTGTGAATCTTAATTTCATCGGATTTGGTTCAAAGAAAGAATATTAATCATATTTGGTTTGACCAATAAACTTCTCTCATCTTATAGATAAATGGGAGGGGAAAGGAGATAAAGAAAGAGGTATGTTAAATAAAAGAAAAAAAAACAGAAACAGTAGGAGAAAGGTATAAGAAAGGGAGGAACTATAAAAGGGGAGTGTTGGTGTTTTTCTTCTTTAATATAATATAAGATGATTCTTTCTGGGGGAGAGGGCAGGTTTCTCAGGGAGGTTTTCTTGGAGTCAGCCTTAGTATGAGTTCAGATCAATAATTACCCCAAATGCAGTCAGCTGGTAAAAATACAAATGTTTATTTCTCCTTCCAAGTCTTGTCTCTTTCCTTGGGCCTGGATAAGTAGATTCTTAGAGGCCTATCTTTCTGCTTGGTTCCAAGAGCTCCCTCCGAATGTCTCCAAATCCAAAGGTTTTGTCCTTCAGCCTCTGCCTCTTCTTTCTTCAGCCTCCAGCCAGCAAAAAGATGGAATGAATCTCTTATCTCCTTCACTTGGGGCTCAGCTAGCTTTCTGGTCTTTCAGACCAGCTTGGTCTCAGTGAGGGAAGTGCAGGAACCCAGCCACCACAGTGGTGTGAGATGAAGATGAATCTGGTTGTGCTTCTGACAGAGCCTTCTCAATCTTCAGTTCAGCTCTGACTCGTGGCTTCTTCTGACTTGATGCTCTTCTCTTCATGTAATTTGACTGAATTCTGTCTGAGAGCCTCTGTCTGTATCTTATATATGAGAGAGAGGAATTGTGGGATACATGAGAGAGGGATTATGGGTTTTAACCCATGGTGCTCTCTGGCCCTAAGAGCTTCAAGGGAGGTGTGAATTCAAAAGTTACACAGTTAACTTTGTGAATCTCCCATACTTGTGAACTCCAATGAGTAAAAGTGTGAATATAAGCATCGTATCAATTAGTTCTATAGTACCTTGTTTCAGGTTCTGGCCCAAAACATCTTCTTGTAAGATCAGATCAATAATCAATCAACTCTAATGAGTTAGCAGTTTGTAAAGATTCCAACAGGGGAGGACTGTTTCAGGCAAGTAGTGCTCATAAGTGAAATACTGGGGAGGAGGGAAAGGGAAAAAGGACAGAGAAAAGTATAATTTAGGATTAATAAAATGGCAGGAAATGCAAAATTAGTAGTTTTAACCATATATGTAGATGGGGTGAATTTTCCCATATAGCATAAGTGGATAGCAGACTACATTAAAAGCCAGAATCCTACAATATATTGTTTACAAGAAACATTTAAAGCAGAGTAACACATACAGAGGAAAGGTAAAAGGCTGGAGCAGAATCTATTATGCTTTAGATAAAGTTAAAAAAAAAAAAAGCAAAGTAGACATCCTGATCGAAGATCAAGCAAAAGCAAAAATTGATCTAATTAGAAGAGATAAGGAAGGAAACTATATCTTAATAAAGAGTATCATAGATAATGAAGCAATGTCAATACTAAACATATACACACCAAGTAATATGGCATGAAAATTCCTAAAGGAGAAGTTAAGAGAGCTAAAAGAAGAAATAGACAGCAAAACTATAATTGTGAGAGATCTCAACCTTGCTCTCTTAGAACTAGATGAATTAAACCATAAAATAAATAAGAAAGAAGTTAAGGAGGTAAATAAAATGTTAGACATTTAGATATGATAGATCTTTGGAGAAAATTGAATCAAGACAGAAAAGAGTACCCTTTTTTCCTGGCTATTCATGGAATCTATACAAAAATTGATCATATATTAGGACATAAAGACCTCAAAATCAAATGCAGAAAGGCAGAAATATTAAATGCATTTTTTTAGATCACAATGCAATAAAAATTACATTCCATAAAAGGCTATTCATATCTGGATTTACACCAGGAGGGAGAGCTGGTTCAATATTAGGAAACCTATTAGTATAATTGACTTAATAACCAAATTAACAAAAAAAATATGATTATCTCAACAAATGCAGAAAAAGCATTTGATAAAATCCAACACCCATTCCTATTAAAAATACTAGAAAGTATAGGAAAGAATGGACTTTTCCTTAAAATTGTAGTATCTATTTAAAACCATCAGCATCATATGTAATGGGGATAAACTGGAACCTTCCCAATAAGATGAGGGGTGAAACAAAGTTGCACGCTATCATCATTACTATTCAATATTGTGTTAGAAATTCTAGCTTTGGCAATAAGAGAAGAAAAAGAGATTAAAGGAATTAGAGTAAGTAATGAGGAAACCAAATTATCACTCTGCAGATGATATCATGGTATACTTAGAGATCCCTAGAGAATCAACTTAAAAAAAAAAAACTATTAGAAATAATTCAAAACATTAGCAAAGTTTCAGGATCCAAAATAAATCCACACAATCATCAGCATTTTTATATATCACTAACAAAATCCAAAAGCAAGAGATACAAGGAGAAATTCCATTGAATATAACTGTGGTTAGTATAAAATATGTGGGAATCTATCTGCCAAGGGAAAGTCAGTAGTATATGAGCAAAATGAGAAAACACTTTCCACACAAATAAAATCAGATCTAAACAACTGAAAAAATATCAAGTGCTCTTTGATAGGTCAAGTGAATATAATAAAGATGACGAAACTAATCTATTATTTCATGCTATACCAATCGAACTCTCAAGAAACTATTCTACTGAACTATTAAAAATAATTCATTATAATATATTATATATATGTATGTATATATATATATATATATATATATATATGTGTGTGTGTATGTGTGTGTATATATACACACACACACACATACACATATATATATAAAGCGATGGTCATTAAAAAAAATTGGTACTGGCTAAGAAATAAAAGCAGTTGATCAGTGAAATAGGTTAGGTTAGGTTCACAGAACAAAATAGTCAATGACTATGGAAATCTAGTGTTTGACATATTCAAAGACCTCAGTTTTGGGGATAAGATATTTTGGGATAAGAATTTGACAAAAACTTTGGGAAATTGCAAATTAGTATGGCAGAAAATAGGCACTTGACCCACACCTAAAACCATATACCAAGGTAAGATCAAAATAGATTCATGATCTAGAAATAAAAAATATTATAAAAATTTAAATAACATAGGATGGGTTACTTCTCAGAGATGTGGAGGCAGAAGGAATTTGTGATCAAGGAAGAATTAGAGATCATTATTGATTTCAAAATAGATAATGTTGATTATATTAAATTTAAAAGTTTTTATACAAACAAAACTAATGCAGATGGGATTATAAGAGAAGCAATAAACTGGGAAAACATTTTTATACTTAAAGATTCTAATAAAAGCCTCATTTTTAAAATATATAGAGAATTGACTCAAATTTATAAGAATTCAAGCCATTCTCCAACTGATAAATGATGAAAGGATATGAACAATTTTTAGATAAAGAAATTGAAACTACTTCTAGTCATAGCTAAAAGTGCTCCAAATTAGTATTGATCAGAGAAATGCAAACCAAGAAAACTCTGACATACCACTACACACCTGTCAGATTGGCTAAGATGACGGGAAAGGATAATAATGAATTTTGGAGGGGATGTGGGAAAACTGGGACACTGATATATTGTTGGTGGAACTGTGAATGGAATCAACCATTGCAGAGAGCAATTTGGAACTGTGTTCAAAAAGTTATCAAACTGTGCATACCCTTTCACTCAGCAGTGCTGCTACTAGTCTTATATCCCAGAGAGATCTTAAAGGAGGGAAAGGGAGCCACTTGTGCAAAAATGTTTGGGACACTTTTTGTAGTGGCAAGAACTTGGAAACTGAGTGGATGCCCATCAATTGGAGAATGGCTGAATAAATTATGGTATATAAATGTTATGGAATATTATTGTTTTGTAAGAAACAACCAACAGCATGATTTCAAAGAGGCTGGGAGAGGCTTACATGTGGACCACAACATAGCATTTTATTCTTTCTTTTATTTTTTTGCATTCATTTTGTTTTCTTTCTCAGTTTTTTTTTCCTTCTTGATCTATTTTTTCTTGTGCAGCAAGATAACTGTATAAATAGGCATACACATATTGGATTTAACACATATTTTAATATTTTTAACATGTATTGGTTTACCTGCCATCCAGGAAAGAGGATGGGGGGAAGGAGAGGAAAATTTGGCATCCGATGTTTTGCAAAGGGTCAATGTTGAAAAATTACCTATACATATGTTTTGTAAATAAAAATCTTGAATAAATGAAAAAGAAAAACTAAAGGATACACTACCATTTCACTGCTTTTGCAGAGTTCTACTGGCGATACCTATGACTTCTTTAAATGAAACACACTTCTTTTGCAACCAATTCTCTTTAGGTTTATTGTTTCCCATTTGAATATAAATGTTTTGAAGTCAGAAAATGTCTTATCTATTTATATTTGTGTCTTCAAGCCTTAGGACATTGCTTACCACATGGTAACATTTTAATGCTTTTTCAAAAAAAAAAAAAGACAACTTTCATTCATTCATAAGAATTGCTATATTCAATTAATGTTAGTGGTCATTATTTAATAACTTAAGTAGATAAGTAGGTACTGTGAAGTTTTGGAAAAAAAAGTATGTGTTTATAAGTATTGATAGAAGAACATATTTTCAATACAAAAATTCAGGATGTATATCACCACAAAGTAGAGTGTCATAAAGTCACATTATATGTATGCTTTTTATTTTTCTAATTTTAATGAGTTTTCTTTTTGGGTGGAGGAACAAAACAAGGCCAAAAAAAAAAAATGATGAATGAATGTCTTTTGCTTTTGCTTTGGGGATTTAGTTTGGTTCTAACTAAATTGAAGCTTAAGGGGAAGGCATTGTAATAGTGATATTTCAGACATTTTAGCAAGTGAGAAAAGCAATATTTTGGGTCAAGTTATACTTCCAGCAATCCCACAAATGCAGAATCAGAGTCAACTATCTATCTTGATTACATATAGAACTAGTGACTTGGAAGAATAAGAATGATTACCTCCAAGTCTGCAAATATAGTTTGGGGCTGAGCTTTTTCATAAAATCACAGAATTTCTCTGATAAAAGGGGTCACAGAGGCCATAGAATACAATCCAAACCTGAACAAAAATTTCTATAAATTTTAAGCTATAAATGATTAGCTAGTCTTTGCTTAAAGATCCATCATAAAATGAAAATAAACTAAATTTGTCTTAAGGCACACACACATATACCACTTTCCCTTAAAAATAAAATAATTATAATATCATATATTTGAAAGTGGGACCCCAGAGACTTCTAGACAATCAAGATGCTCATTATAGTTAAGAAAATTGAGACCCAAACAGTTCAGTTGACTTAGGGACACAGATGTAGAACTAGAAGGAGCCTTACTGTAGTTCATCTTCAATCACCTGAATACAGATAGGGAAACCAAGAACTTATAGTTAAAAGACTTGCTAAAGGTTGTGTAGTTGTTATGTCTAACTTTTTGTGGCCTCATGGATCATAATACACCAGGCTTTTTTTTCCTCCATTATTATTCAAAGTCTGTTCAAGATCATGTTCATTGTTAGCATGACACCATCTGTTCATCTCATCCTCTTTCATTCCCTTCTCCTTTTGCCTTCAACATTTCCCCAAATCAGGATGTTTTCCAAAGAGTTCCAAGTTTTCCTTATGTGGCTAACATATTTCATCTTCAGCTTTAGTATTTGACCTTTCAGTGAGTAGCTTGAACTAATTTTATTAAGTATTGCCTGATTTGACAGGAAAATGAATTGAAGAACTTGGATTTGAACCCAGATCTAATAACTCCAAGTTTAGTGTTCTTTCCATATATCACACTGCTTGTTCAAAATATTCAACAGATATTGGTAATGGTTAAAAGTAGATGATCCCAGGACTAGGGATCCCAGTACTAGGAAGTCTCAATTGAAACTTAAATTATGAAATTATCTTAATCAAACAGTCCAACTTACTGCTCAAAGGAAGTTGATGCATTTAATATTCTTCTCTGTTGTGGCTCCAAAAGGAATATATCAGTGCAGGGATGGAAATATGGGAGGTCAACCTTGTGGTGTAAGAAGTGATTACTATTTTCTCTTCAGGCCAAACACAGGAAAAATTCTTTGGATTTTCACCTTATATGTCTTCATGTCAGAATTGTCTGGAGGTAAGTAATGGGAGGGGGTAATTAGTAAATTCCTGTTATTTGCCAGGGACTGATTTTACAAATATTTGTTGAGAAGACCTTATTTTATTTTCACAACAACCCTATCAAATAGTTTGTTGTTATTATTATTATTATTATTTTGGGGGGATGCTTTTCTATTTTATAGGTTCTAAATCAGGTAAAGATTGAATGTCTTTCCCAGGGTCACATACTTAGTAAATCTTTAAATCATTATTGGAACTCAAGTCTTCTTGACATAGGCTCAGCACTCTATCCATTGGAATACTTGGTTTTCTTATTTAATTCTTGAAGGCCTTAAGCTGGATCAACCATAAGTTGGTTAAAGTTGATTAAGTTGGTTAAAAAATCAAATCTTTAAAATCAAAGTTGTATGTAAAAATTCTCCAGTATCAGAATAAAAAAAAAATCATAATATGTTACTAATAGATGTGCCTCTATTTGGGGGGGGGCAACCAAAGAAAATAGGGGAAGGTATTAGTGTTTATTTGTGATTTTTATGAATTTTGTTCATTTGTTGTTGATAAATCAAGTCAACAAGCATTTATTGTTGCAGTTCAGTTATTTTAGTCACGTCCGATTTTTTATAACCCCATCTGAGGTTTTCTTAGCAAAGATACCAGAGTGGTTTATGATTTGCTTCTTCAGTTTATTTTACAGATGAGGAATGAGACAAATAGGGTAAAGTGACCTGCCCATGGTCACATAACTATCAGGTATCTTGGGTCAGATTTGAACTCACAGAGAGAGGCCTTCCTGAATCCAGACCTGTCACTCTATCTACTGTGCCACATAGCTGTCCCAACAACACCAACAATTGGAATTGCTTTATTTGTTACTTCCTATGAATGACAAAAGTTTAGGATTGTATAATAGTCCTCAGGAAGTTTTCATGTGAATGAATCAAAAAGCTTTGATTATAGATACATTATATGCCAGAAATGTGTTTTAGACAGTGGTAGGCACTGAGGATGAGGAAAAACAAACAATAAAAATACAATCTCTATTTTGAAGGAATATTTAAATAATAAAAAGAAACACACAAATTCATGAGCAGGTATATTCCCTTTCTAGATCAATGTAAAGTAGGAATTCATCATTTTGGGCCTAGACTAAGGAAGACAAATACATTAACAGAGGAATAACTTACAAGAATAAGAACATGGTTGTTTCACTGTACTCCAATCCAGGCTTCTCATCACAATAAATAAAGTGGACTTGGGACCAAAAGAACTGAATTTCAGATATAACCTCAGACTCCTACCAGCTATGAATCCTGGACAAGTCATTTAATCTTTCTGTCTCAGTTTTCTAGTCTATAAATGGGGATAAAACTTATATCCCAAAATTTTTGTGAGAATCAAATGAGATAATAATTGCAAAATGCTTAGCACAGTACCTGGTATACAGTAGGTACTCTATTAAATTAACTTATTACTATCATTATTACCATTAGCATCATCATTTTCATCACAGTTTTAGAAGAATATCGATAAGCAGACAAGATCGAAGAGGGCCACCAAGATGATGAAGGACATCTAGACTACTGTAATGAAAATTAATTTAAAAAATTTTGGAATTTTTCAAGATTCTCATATGCTAATATGAAAATTCCCATATGCTTATATTCTCATATGAGAATATACTCTCACATGCTCAATTGCTTGTTCTGTTTGGCCCCAGAGCAGTGCAGAGCAATAATTTGCAGACACAAATTTAGAAGTGATTTAAAGATAATCTTTATTTTTAAATCATAACTTTCTTAGTGATGAGAGAACTTGTAAGAGGAAATGAGGTCTCAGAAGAATCAGTGGCTTGCTCTCTCCTGGTGGAGATCTTCTTTCAGAGGCTACATAGAATTTTTAGGGGGCATTTTTTTTTTCAAAAAATAGATGGCCTAGATCCCTACAGCTCTAAAAGTCTTCAATTCCACAAAGGATAAAGTGGATGACATCTTCACGGGCAGTCTGTCCAAAGATTCAGAAGTACTGCACTACACTGGGGCTCAAGACTGAAGACGAAACTTTCCATTCTGCTTGGCAATCATTTCTTCCAAGGACTAAGGAGTTGCTGTCCAAGCATTTCATTTTTTGATTGTCTAATTTAATTCAACAAAAATTCAATTCGACAAACATTTATTGAGTTCTTAATGCAAGGGAAGAAGCTGGTGTACTGTGATGCATAGATAGTGAATTCTGCTTAGACTCTCTCAAAAATCAGATGTTTTCTAGAGAGTTGTGAAGAGCTGCCAGGTCTTATTCAATTTAGATCAAATTCTTTAACTAGTAGTCTCAGTACAGAGAGCCTAGATCATTGATTAACAGGAATGTCAGAATCATTAGAAATCAGATCAGGTTTTTATTGTAAAACATTCAGAACCCAGACATTCTTTCCATTTTCATTTATTTGGGAGGCAGTATAGTGTGGTAGAAAAGGGTCTGAATTTACAGGTAACAGACTGGATTTGATTTATGCTGTTACCATTCACAGACTCTATGATCTTGAATAAGTCACTGCCTTTCTCTCATCCTCAATTTCCTCTTCTTTAAAATGAGATAATTTTATTTTATGATGTAAAAGATGTATTCCAGTTTTAAAACTAGGATTCTTTGATTTACCCTTCTTTAGGCAATGTGTTCCACAGTGGAGAGAGAAGTGGTTCTGCAGTAAGAAAGACCCAATTTTAAATATCTTCTCAGATACTTATCTTACTTAGCTAAGTCATTTAATCATGGCCTATCTTAATTTCCTTAAAGGTAAAATAGGAAGAACAATAGTACCTACTTTTCAGCATTGTTTTAAGATTTTGGAAGGAAAGCTTCACATAATAGCTGGCACATATTGGCAAGGAACACATCGTTCTTTTGTACCTTCTTTAAGAAATCTCATTTCTCTCCTACCTTCCTGCCATAAGTAACACAATAGTATACTTTGAAAGGATTTTGTAACCCTTCTATTACATCTCTTTACTGTCCTATTTATTCCTCCTTCTTTACTACAACATATTGATTCCAGGAGTACACTTAAGGGAAATGAACTCAAAAAGGCTTTTCAAAATTCTCCTTTCCTCATCTTAGACATGACCTTCCTATTAGCCGTTTATGTTGTGACCTCTCTACCCTAAAGATCATTCTCCATGGAAAAGAACAAAGAAATAAAAGAAGTGTTGGATGGCTTTTTCTTCCCTGTGTCATTAGCAATACTTCTTTTCCCATCACTGGTTCTAACATATTTTAATCTTCCTACCCTACCCATACATATAGCAAGTAAACAAAAACAAAAACAACTAAAAATATTTTCTCTCCTTAGCTTTACTGTAATTCTGAATTCATTTCCCCACATTAATGTAGCAGATAAGGATTCAATTTGGATCTTGGAAGATATGGGTACAAGTGTTGATTTGATGATTACTTGGGAAGTTGAGTAGTTCAGTAGACTCCAGAACTGGAGTCAGGAAGATCATAGTTTAAATCTGCCTTCAGACATTTACTACATGTATGACCCTAATCAAATCACTTAATGCTGTTTGCCTCAGTTTCCTTAAATTTATTCCAGAACATTTTAATCTTTATTAAAAAATCCTGGGAAAATTAGAAAATGATATGTCAGAAACTTCACATAGACTTACATCTCACACTACATACCAAAATAAAGTCAGAATACATACATGATTTAGGTATATAAGCAAATTAAAAGAGCAAAGGGATAGTTTGTCTATCAGATCTTTGGAGAAGAGAGGAATTTATGGTCAATTTATAAGTAGGCCAGATAATAAAATGCAAAATGGACAATGTTGATTACATTAAAGTAAAATCTTTTGTACAAACAGAACCAACACAATGAAGAATAGAAGGGAAGCACAAAGGTAG
Organism: Antechinus flavipes; assembly: GCF_016432865.1. Lineage (NCBI taxonomy): Eukaryota > Metazoa > Chordata > Mammalia > Dasyuromorphia > Dasyuridae > Antechinus > Antechinus flavipes. The sequence continues at coordinate 11,926,535 of NC_067399.1, read as the reverse complement.
GGGGAAATTTTTATAACCAGTGTTTCTCATAAAGAACTGTCAAATTTATAAGAAAAGAAATAATTCCCCAGTTAATAAATTGTCAAAGGATCTGAACAGGTAATTTTCAAATGAAGAAATTAAAACCATCTTTAGTCACATGAAAAATGTTCTAAATCACTATTGATTAGAGAAATGCAAATTAAAACACTCTGAGCTATCACCTCATAGCTCTCAGATTGGTTAAGCTCAAGGAAAAGATAATTACAAATGTTGGAGGGGATGTGGAAAAACTATAACACTAATGCATTGTTGATGGAGTTGTGAAATGATCCATTTTGGAGACAAATCTGAAACTATGACCAAAGGGCTATAAAACTGTGTATACCCTCTGATCCAGCAATATCATTACTTGGTCTGTATCCCTAGGAAATCATAAAGGGAAAAAAGGATCCACATGTGGAAAAAATATTTATAGCAGCATTTTTTGTGGTAACAAAGAATTGGAAAATGAATAGATGCACATCAATTGGGGAATGGCTGAATAATTTGTGCTATTTGAAGATAATGGAATATTATTGTCTTATAAAAATTTAAGGCCTGAAAAGATGTATAGGACCTGATGCTGAGCAAAACAAACAGAACCAGGAATACATTGTACACAGTAGCAGCAAGATTGTGTGATTATCAACTATGAAAGACTTGGTTCTTCTCAGTGGTTCAGTGATCCAAGGCAATCCCAATAGACTTTGGTCAGAAAATGTCATCTGCATCCAGAGAGAGAACTATGGAGGGAATGTGAATCAATATATCCTATGTTCATTTTTTTTCTTTCTCTTCTGTTTTATTTTTCTCATGTTATTCCCCCTGATTTTCCTGTTTCATCATAATTCATAAGGAAATGCATTTAAAAAAGAATTTACATGTACAACCAAAAATGACATTTTTTATGTGTAACTGGGGAAGATAAAAATAAATTAAAAAAAAAAACATTTAAATCTTCATTGACTATTCATATGTGATCTATAATTAGGTGCCTGCTGCCCTTGTGACTGCCTGAAGATCTGAAGAATCTTTGCCTGACAGGTCAGCAGGATTTTCAGAAAGAAATAGCCTTCCAAATGTAACATTGAGAATAAGAGGATAATTACAACTTGGTCCCATGATGCATTATATATTCTATTGTCTTTAGCTCATTTACTGATTCCTTTCCCACATGTAAACTCCTCTTAGGATGAGAATCAGATGAGAAGATCTCTTGAAAGAAAGCATTTGTTTCTGCAGTGTGCATGATAATGGCTCGCAATTAATTTATTAAGAAGGTTTTAATAATGTTCAGTGAAAATGATTCAGGTATAATAGGTTATTTTATGCTATAATGACCTTTTTCCCCATCTGCTCAGTCTACTATGCAATGTTATAATATTATAACTCAAGTCTTTTCATCTTTCAGTTCTCATCATAGTTTAGACCCAATTTTGTTCAAGTCATTCCTGAGCTGACCTATGCTTATCAGTTCTACAGAGAAGATTATAATTTCATTGGTGTTGAATAGTATGTTTTCCACTCAGTAGCCTGAACATGCTGACCTCAATTATTTCTACAAATCAGATTAGCCTTGTTGACTTCAGTCATTTCAATAATTAAGAAGGTGAAAAAGAAAAAGGAGCACATGCTTAAACCAATGTTCTTAGAATTGTGAAAACTGACAAGCCTAATACTTTTTGGCAGGAGTAGTTTTCCCTAAAATGAACCTGCTAGGATTAAGCCAGGAAGCCTCAGAAACAATCACAAGAAAAATCTGATGCTAGAAAATTTAGTTGAAAATTTGACAATTTATATGATTTAATGCAATGATTAGATGAATGGTCACCAAAAGCTCCCAAATAAACTCTTATAAAAAACATATTTTGTTTAAATCAGCAAAAAGTCTTCTTTTCATTATTCCATCCTATCCCTTCCTCCTGAGAATATAAGAAAAATCAAACTCATTGCAAACCTATACTCACAATTTTTTACATATATATTGTCTAATTATATATCCCAAGTCCTTCACCTCTCCCTCATGAGGCAAATAGCATATTTCTTCTTTGGTATTTTGGAATCCTGGTAGATCATTTCACAAAAGTAGTTCAACATAATAGTATTCCATCACATCTGTATAGAATAACTTATTTATGCATTCCCCAATTTAAGGGGACCTCATCAAATTCCCATTCTTTGCCTGTTCAAAGAGAATGATAAACATTATTTGTAATTATTATTTTATTTTATTTAGGATAAATAAAATCTCTCTTATTCTGCTTTGTAATTAGAAGGAGTTATAAGACAGAGGACAGCTTCTTCTAATTACAAAGCAGGATCATAGTAACTCAAAAGAAACATAAGATCCACAAATTTAGAATCATTTCCATTCCAAAATAAAATTCTCTTTCCTTTCACCTCATGCTTTTCTAAGGGAACTTTTTATTCCTATCAAAAGGATGAACAAAAGGTTGGGACAAGATGGGTGACCATTCTGCTGTCCTAGTGGGAGGGGGTAATGGTTATAATTATATTCTCTCCCCATTTAAATGTTATTCTTACAGAAGAAGAAATTTTCGGATTCAAGCTAAATTTCTGTTCATCTTTCATTAATAGGGAAAAGTACAAAAATTATATTAAGGCTTGATTCCCTTCCCATAAAATACTAGTTGCATCACAAATATATAATATGCATGAAATACACAGTAAACACATAGTAAATAGCTAAGAAATTCATAAGAGATTATATATCCGAAAATACAGAGTAAAGATGCTCTCCCATTGGGAGTAAGATAATTGAGAAAGAGAGACTGGGCCCTAGTATACTGCTTTTCTTTCCCTTTCATATTTACATTTATCTCCTGGCTTAACCCCAACCTCAATATCCACATCCATGTCTATTTTTCTCTCTATTCTGAGCTGACTAGGTCAAAGGACTCATTGAGTTTTTTTCTAGAATCTCCATAACCATTTGGTCTGGTGAATTATCTAGATGTGTTTGAAAGAGTTTGGGAATGATACTCATTTTACTGCTTCCTATCACTCAATCATCTTGGCTTTATCAACAATATAAATCTTCCAATTATCTACATCTATCCTATATCAAGGCTTATAGGTTTTCACCATTCTCTGCTATTAGTACTTCACTGGGAATTCATTGCTATAATAAATACATACATTTGTAATGCTTTGAGATTTATAAACTATTTCTCATTCATTAACTCATTTAATTCTTAGAATCCCGGGAGGCATTTGAAGGAATGAATGAATGTCAGTTAATAATAATTTATTTAGATCCCATCGTGTCAGACACTGTGGTAAACATTTGAGATTTGAGATTAAGAGAGAGAGAGAGAGAGAGAGTTGTCCCTTCAAAATGTATGCAAATAAGCTATATTGAAATATACATTTATTCAGCATGTATTATTTAGCAACCACTGTTCTAAGTGCTGGGTAATATAAATATAAATAACAGGAAGAGAGACAGAGACAAAGGGAGAGATAGACAGAAATGGAAACAGAGACACACACAGAGACAGAGACAGTGAGAGAGAGGGAGAGAGAATGAACCAGTAAAAGAGAAACAGAGATAGACATAGACAGAGTGTCAGGACACAAGAAGAGAGAGAAACAGAGACACAAAGACAGAAAGAGACACAGACAGAGAAAGCCCAAGCTTTCAAGAAGGCATTACTATACTTGTTTTATGCATGCCAAAACTGACAATCAGATTTGACCAGTCACAAAATTTGTGTCAAAGATGAGATTGAAATCAAAATCTTCCTTATTTCCAGACAAGTTATTTTCTCTCTGCAACATTAATCAATTAATCAACAAACATTCATTAAGTAGGCTGCTGGGTGACAAAGCTGATAGAACACTAGAGCTGGAATAAGGAAGACAGAAATTAAAAAAGCAATTGCAAAAAGAAAAAAAAGACAATAACTGTGTGACCCCAGAGAAGTAATGCAATCTACCTCTTTCTTCATCTACAAATGGGGATAATTATAGCACTTTTCTCACTGGGTTATTGTAATGATCACATGAGAAATTTTGGAAATCACACTGGAAGCTTTAAAGTAGTATATAAATTATATTATTACCATTAAAGGCCTAAAATAAGCCAGGCACTATAATAGGAAATATCAAGACAAAATAAAAAATAACTGCTACTTGCTAAGGCCGTTAGGTAGGAAAACACTTATATAGAGTTTATAGACTTTGTTTTAAGTATGTCAATATATAGTTATATATGTGTATTCATACATACACACACATATACGTATATATATATATGATTTATTTATCCCATTAAATATTTCCCAATTACATCTAAAACAATTCTAACAACATTTTTTTCAATTTTAAATTCCAAATTCCCTTTCAGTTTCTTGCCCTTAACCTCTCCTTGAGAAGGCAAACAACTATGCATATGTCATGCAAAACACATTTTTATATTAGTCATATTGCAAAGAAAATGTAGAGAAAGAATAAAAGAAGAGAAACAAAGGTTAAGAAAAAATAACAATATACTTTATCTGATTCCATCAGTTCTTTCTCTCTGAAGATGAACATTTTTACCCAAGGTAAGTAGAGGTTAAATGATTTGCTGAGAGTCATAAAGGAAAACAATCTCTGTGGTTGGATTTAAAGTGAAGACTTTTTGATTTCAGACCTCACACCATAGCCTCTGCACACTTAGTATACCCAAGTATGATGCAAACTGTTATTTGATTGAATGATGGACAAATAAGTGAAGTGATTTGATGAATTTGACAAAAGAAGGATCATTTTCATGAAGGGAGAGAAAATTAAGAAGAGGGCAAAGTGGGAAGAGTTAAGGAAGAATTCATGTAGAAAAATAAGTTGAAACTCTGCTATAAAAGAGAAGAGGAGGGAGGGAAGGAGGGAGAGATAGACAGACAGATAGACACAATGAGACAGAGATAGGGAAACACACACATTACACACATACATACAGTCTCACACAGAGGGAGACAGGAGACAGAGAGAGAGAGAGAGAGAGAGAGAGAGAGAGAGAGAGAGAGAAAGACAGAGAGAGAGAGAGAGAGAGAGAGAGAGAGAGAGAGAGAAAGAGAGAGAGAGAGAAGAGAGAGAGAGAGGAGAGAGAGAGAGAGAAAGACAGAGAGAGAGAGAGAGAGAGAGAGAGAGAGAGAGAGAGAGAGAGGGAAACAGAGGATGGCAGGAAATAATATTCTAAAGACAATGCAGCAAACTATTTCCAAAGTAGAGATAAAAGAAGTCACAATGAGAATGAGGAATGAAGAGGAAACCAGTCTTAATGGAACAGATTCTTAATACAGTGAAATAAGCAAAAGGGTGATAAAACTAGAGACCCAGGGGAGAATTAAGTTGTGGAAGCCTGGAACCTCTTTTCTTCATGATACATACGTGAATTCAAGGTTTCTTCTTAATATAGATCTACACAGACACAATTTGCCTGGTCAAAAAACACCAAAAGTTACAAATATTTTAGGATGGTTAATATCACTAAAGGACTTTGGGATTGAAAAGCCAATGAGTGGTTAATTCCTAAGTAAATTGATATCACAACCTACTCCAATTAATAAACCAATCAGTTAGAATTTGTTAAGCATCTATTACTACATAACCAAGCACTGTTCAATCTGGGATAAGAAAAAGAAGAAAAAAAAAGAAGAGAAGGAGGAAGAATAGGTAGAGGAAGGAGAGGAAGAGAAGATGCAGGAGGGAGAAGGAAGAGGAAGAGGAAGAGGAGAAATAACTTTCCCCTTACATTTGTTGCTAATCCATCTAACCTTTAATAGGTTTGTCTTAAAATGCTAAATAAATGCTAGTTGTAACTTCTGCAAAACAGTTACATAAAGACTCAAACTTCTGGTGATGAACCTTACACATTTTACTTAAGTTGGTCTTCAATTTGAAGAAAGAGAATCTATTGTAGATCAATTACTCAAAACTATTAGAGATTCTAAAATTTATTAATATGGTCTTGAAATGTCCAGGGTTTTTCCAGCTATATTTTTTTTCAAAGTTCTTATTCTTGGAGCTGGAGTTTGGGGGATATCATAAACTAGATTACTGTAAGTCTTGATTATTGTGTTGTGTGTATCTAATCAATTCCACTGATTCAACACTTTATTTCTTAGCCAGTATCAAATGGTTTTAATTACTGCTGTTTTATAATGTAGTTTTAGGTTTTTGCTGCTAAGCCACCATCCTTTATATTTGTGTTTTCATTCACTTGCTTGATGTTCTTAACCTTTTGTTTTTCCAAATATATTTTGTTTTTTTTTTTAGTTCTATAAAATATTTTTGGCAGTTTTATTGTTTTAAAACTGAACAAGTGGACCAATTTAGACAGAATTATCATTTTTATTATGTTAACTTGTTCTAACCATGAACAACTGATATTTTTCCAATTGTTGAGATCTGACTTCAATTGTGTGAGAAGTGTTTTGTAATTGAGTTGATATAGTTCCTGGGTTTGTCTTGACTATTTTAAATGGAATTTCTCTTCCTATCTCTTGCTGATGAATTTTGTCAGTAATATATAGAAATGCTGATGATTTATGTGGGTTTATATTCTGCAACTGTACTGAAGTTGTTATTGTTTTGAGAAGGTTTTTGGATGATTATTATCTAGAATTCTTTTAGTATACCATCACATCATCTGCAAAAAGTGATAGGTTTTATTATTATTGCTTATTCTAATTCCTTTATTTTTTTTCTTATTGCTAAAGCCAACATTTCTAGTGCAATTTTGTGTAATAATGGTAATAATGGGCATCCTTGTTTCACCTCTGATTTTATTGGAGACATAATCTTCTTTCCATTACAAGTAATGCTTGCTGTTGGTTTCAGATAGATACTGCTTATTATTTTAAGGAAAATTTCCTTTATCCCTATGCCATCTACTATTTTTAATAGGATGGGTGCTATATGTTTCCAAAAGCTTTATCTGTATCTATTGAGATTAACAATTTGTTAGTTTTGTTATTGATATGGTCAATTATAATAAAAATTTTCCTGATATTGGACCAGCCCTGCATTCCTGGTATAAATTCTACTTTGTCAAAGTGTATTATTCTGCTTATAAATTAATGTAATCTTTTTGCTGATATTTTATTTAACATTGTTGCATCAATATTTATTAGGGAGCTTGGTCTGTAATTTATTTTCTCTACTTTGGCTCTTCCTGATTTAGGTATCAGTACCACATTTGTGCCACAGAAGGAATTTGGCAGGACTCCTTTGCTTGTTTTTCAAAATAGTTTACATGGTACTAGACTTAGTTGTTCTTTAAATGTTTGGTAGAATTTATTTGTGAATCCATCTAGCTCTGGAGAGTTCATTAATAGCTTGTTTAATTTTTTTTTCTAAAATGGGACTATTTAAGTAATTTATTTCCTTTTCTCTTAATCTGAAGATTTTATATTTTGGTAAATATTCATCTATTTCAGTTAGATTGTTGAATTTTCTGCCAAACAACTGGGCAAAATAGCTTGTAATTATTTCTTTAATTTCTTTTTCACTTTTGATATTGGTGGTTTTTTTCTTTTCTTTTTCTAATTAAATTAACCAAATTTTCTATATTTTTTAATAAAACCAATTCTTAGTTTAATTAACTATTTCAATAATTTCTTAATTTCAATGAATTTCAGAATTTATAATTTGGTATTTAATTGGGGATTCTTAATTTGTTCTTTTTCTAGACTTTTTAGTTGTATGTCCAATTCATTGATCTCCTCTTTCTCTATTTTATTCATGTAGCTATTTAGAGATATAAAATTTCCCCTAAAAAACAGCTTTGGCTGCATGCCATAGGTGTTGGTTTTTTTGTCTCATTATTGTCATTCTCTTGGATGAAATTATGGATTGTTTCTGTGTTTTGTTTTTTGACATACTCATTTTTAGAATTAGAATATTGAATTTTCAATTAGGTTTTATTCTATCTTTCCCTGCCCCTTTATTGAATATATTTTTTATTGCATTGTGATCTGAAAAGGAAAAAAAAAGTACTATTTCTGTCTTTCTGTAATTTATTGTGAGGTTTTTATGCCCTGGTATATTTTAAGTTTTTATGTAGGTTCCATATAGTGCTGAGAAAAAAAGTGTATTCCTTTCTGTCCCTGTTCAATTTTCTTCAGAGGTCTATCATATCTTGGTTTTCTAGGATTCTATTAACCTCTCTACTCTCTTTCTTGTTTATTTAGTGGTTAGATTTGTCTGATTCTGAGAGGAGAAGTTTGAGGTTTACTAGTATAGTTTTGCTGTCTATTTCTTCCTGTAATTGGCTTAAAATATTTTCTTTGAATTTGGATGTTTTATCATGTGGTGCATATATATTTAATATTCTTAATACTTCATTGTTTATGGTACTCTTTATCAAGATGTATTTTCCTATTCTGTTTCATATTCAGTCTTTTATCTTTACTTTCTATGTGTCTCTGTGTAAAATGTGTTGGATGTAAATAAAATATTGTAGCATTACATCTTTTAATCCACTATGTGTTTTGCTTTCATTTTATGGGAGAGTTCATTCTCTTCACATTCACAGTTATGATTACCAGGTTGGGATTTCCCTCCATCCTATTTTCTCCCATGCATATACTTTTATACTTTTTCCATCTTGTCCTTAGTAGTTCTTTTTTTTTTAATCTCCCCACTATTTTATCTCCTATCACCCCTCTACATTCTCTTACACTTTCCCCCTAGCATTTCTGTCCTTCCTTCTATCCTTCCCCTCCCTTTTCTTTCCTCTTACTCCTCCTCCTTCTTAATAGGATTAGCTGAATTTTTATACTGAAATGAATGATAAAATTATTCCCTCTTAGAGTTTTGGCTCTAAGCCTATGAGACTGAGTTTCAGACGATACTCATCTCCCTTGGTTCTTTCTATTGATTGTAATGGCTCTTTTGGACCTCTTCGTGTGATCTAAATTGTCCAATTATACCTGCCCTTTCTTCTTCTTCCAATACAGATGTTTCCCACCCCTCAATGTCTTTTTCTTTGATTTTATCACATCCGAATCCACTCATAACCACACCCTCCATTCATGTGATGTCCCTCTCTGTCTGCTCCAGTAACAGATACAGTTCTCAAAAGTTACAGATGTCATTTTACCATTAAGGGATATAGACAGTTTAATCTTTAAATAATGTATATTTTTCCCGTATGCTTCTCTCAAGTCCATGTTTGTAGATTAAATTTTCTGTTTAGTCCTGACTTTTTCAATAGAGATTATTGAGAGTCTTTTACTTCATTGAAGATACATTACCTCCACTGAAAGATGATGTTGTATCTTGCTGAGTAATTAATTCTTGATTATAGCCCTAAGTTTTTTGCCTTCCAGAATATGGTATTCCAGGCTCTCTGATCCTTTCTTATTAAAGCTGCCAGATCCTGGGTAATCCGGACTGTTGTTCCTTGATATTTGAATTGTTTTTATCTAACAGCTTGGAGTATTTTTCCCTTGAGATTGTGTACTGAAGTTTTGAAACACTGTCCCTTGAGGTTTTCGTTGTGTGAACTCCTTTTGAAGGTAGTTGATGGGTTTTTTCAATGAGTATTTCACCGAGATCCAAAAACAACTTAACACAATTAACAGCTTTAGGATATAAAATAAAGCCACAGAAATCATCAGCAATTTTATATATTACTGACAAAGCCCAGCAACAAGACACAGAGAAATATCATTTAAAATAACTGAAGACAAAATAAAATATTTGGCAAATCTAACTGCCAAGATAAACTTCAGAACTATATGAACACAATTTCAAAGCACTTCACACACAAATAAAGTCAGATCTAAACAACTGAAAAAAATGCAAATTGATCATGGGTAGGCCAAGCTAGTATAATAAGTGGCAATTTTACCTAAATTGGTCTACTTGTTCAATGCTATACCAATCAAACTGTCAAAAAATATTTTATGGAGCTAGAAAAATAATAACGAAATTTATCTGGACAAACAAAAGATCAAGAATATAAAAGAAAATAATGGAAAAAAATGACAGAAAGGATGGTGGCCAAGCAATTTCAGACCTAAAACAATTATAAATCATCAGTCATCAAAATCAGTTGGTACTGGCTAAGCAATAGAGTGGTGTTCTGTGAAATAGGTTAGATACACATGACACAATAATCAATCCCTATAGTACTCTAGTATTTGATAAACCCCCAAACTCCAGCTTCTTGGATAAAAATTATTTCATAAAACTTCTGGGAAAACTGGAAAATAATGTCAGAAACTTGTCATAGACCTATATCTCACACCTATACCAAAATAAGGTCAAAATGGATACATGATTTAGGCATAAAGGATGATACCACAAACAAATTAGGAGAGCAAGCGAGAATTTAACTATCAGACCTTTGGAGAATGGAGGAATTTATGACCAAAGAAGAACAAGAGACCATTATGGAAAAAAAATAAACAACTCTGGTCATATTAAATTAAAAAAGGTTGTGCACAAATAAAAATAACAGAAATAAGATTAAAAGAGAAGTATTAATGTGGGAAAAATCTTTGCATATAGTGTTTCTGATAAAGGTCTCATTTCTAAAATATATAAAGAACTGCATCAAATTTATAAGAACACAAGCCACTCTCCATTTAACAGATGGTCAAAGGATATGGAAATTTTTCAGATGACAAATTTAAAGCTATCTGTAGTCATATAAAAAAATACTCTAAATCACCATTGATTAGAAAAATGCACATTAAAATAACTCTGAGGTATCACTTCCCACCTCTCAGACTGGAAAAGACAATAATAAATGTCAGAGGGTGTTGGAATCCTTACTAACTGCTAAGTAATTAGAGTTGATCTAATCTTACAAGAAGTTGTTTTGGCCAGAACCTGAAACAAAAGGAAGGGGAGGAGAGACTTTTGGGATTGCCATTGCCACGGTTGGCTCAGCTCACATCTCTCTCTGTTAGCTGATTTGTTTCTCTTCTTCTTTTTGCTTTTGCTGCTTTCGACAACTTTTTTCTGTTTGTTAAGTGTCTGAGGCTGGATTTGAACTCAGGTCCTCTTGACTTCAAGGCTGGTGCTCTATCCACTGAGCCATCTCCTCCTGGGACAAGACCTGACAAGATATATACCTTCTATACAAATGCACAAATTAATGTATGCTGTGAAACCATCCCAGAGTGGCAGATTTTATTGGCCATGGCTCCAAATTTTGCACATGGATCTCCATTAAAGATAACCAGACTACTGCATAATTGGCGATGGATTTTTGAAGAGAAGGTTTCTAAGGTTCCTCTTGAAGGACCAACCATCTTTACAGACGCAGCCAAACAAAATATTTGTGCTGTATACTCTCATGATCTAACTGTAAAAAGAGTAGTCAGAACTCCTTTTCAGTCCACTCAGCAGAACGAATTATATGCGATCATGCTAGCTCTCACTTATTACCCAGGCGACATAAATATAATATCTGATTCAGCCTATTCAGTAGGTGTGGTACAAAGAATTGCCACAGCCCAAATAAAATTTGCAGCTTCTAATATATATCAGCTCTTTAAGGAACTTCAAGAGCAAGTGAGAAAGCATCCAGGAAAGATTTATATCCTGCATGTCCATTCACATAGTGGACTTCCAGGTCCTATTTTTGATGGAAATTCAAAGGCAGATAGCCTTTTAACTATGTTGGCCAGTACGCCTTTATTTCAGGAGGCCCAGGAATCCCATTCTAAATACCATCAGGCTGCTCGAGCTTTGCGTTTACAGTTTGGGATTACAAGAGAAGAAGCTAGGAGCATAGTAAAAAGCTGTACAGCTTGCCTTCCCTTCCACGCTCCTACACTGCCTCCAGGGAAGAACCCTCGTGTTTGAGACCCAATGAAATCTGGCAAATGGATGTGACTCATTATAAATCTTTTGGTCGTCTGTCTTTTATCCACGTTGTGGTAGACACCTTTTCAGGATTCACTTTTGCCATACCAGCAGCAAAAGAGACAGCCCGAGTGGTCACTGAATTCCTCATTCAAGCATTCGCAATTATGGGTGTGCCACAAGAAATAAAAACAGATAATGGACCGGCATATACCTCCAAACATTTTGAACACTTTTGTGCACAGTATAAGATTCTACACACTACTGGCATACCCTTCAATCCTCAAGGTCAAGCAATAGTAGAAAGAAGAAACAGAGACATTAAGACACTCCTCCAAAAACAAAAGAAAGGAGGAGCCACGGGTAACCCTAGAGAACTTCTAAATTTAGTTCTCTATACCATTAATTTTTTAATCTTTGATAAAGATGCACTGGCTCCAGCAGACAGGTTTTATAACCCACCAGAAGAGCAGTGTCCAGTGCGAGCAGCTCCACTATCTTTAGATAATCGCCAGGTGATGTGGAGAGACCCAGAAAGTGGTGAATGGAAGGGACCAGATAGGCTAACTGCTTGGGGGAGAGGATTTGCTTGCATCTCTACAGGTGGAGAAGGAATCAGATGGGTGCCTACGAGCCGCATTCGCCTTGTCCATCGCAGAAAGATGGAGCAGACCCTTGAAACAAAGGAGAAGACCCAAGAAATATCGGATGGTTCTGTTGCTGATTGTGCTCATAAGAATTATTAGATTCCTGGCACATGAACTAATGGACAATGGAATCCTATTGGACTGTTTCTAGGACTTATGGACATGTGTAAATTTTCAGATTGATTCTTGTTATTTGTTACATTACTACTAGCCTGTGTTATATTGCTATGTGCTCATGTAAATTATGTATAATGCCTCCCATATTGATGGATTTATGTATACCATGTATATCTGTTACAAAGTTCTGGCCCATATTGATGGATTTATGTGTACCCCCTCAGAAACCCCCTATGTTTTAAAACAAAAGAAAGGGGGAGATGTTGGAATCCTTACTAACTGCTAAGTAATTAGAGTTGATCTAATCTTACAAGAAGTTGTTTTGGCCAGAACCTGAAACAAGAGGGCATATAGAAAAACTGGGACACCAATGCATTGTTAGTGGAGTTGTGAAATGATCCAACCATTCTGGAGAGCAATTTGGAACTGTGCCCAAAGGGCTGTAAAACTGTGCATACCCTTTGACCCAGCAGTGACACTACTAGATCTGTATCCCAAGGAAATCATAAAGGAGAAAAAGGATCCACATATGAAAAAAAATATATTTGTAGCACCTCTTTTTGTGGTAACAAAGAATTGGAAAAGGAATTGAATCTTATCCCTTGGGGAATGGCTGAATAAGTTTTGGTATATGAAGATAATGAAATATTATTGTTCTATAAATAATGATGAAAAAGCTGATTTTAGAAAGACCTGGAAAGATTTACATGAACTAATGCTGAATGAAACAAGCAGAACCAGGAATATATCATACACAATAACAGCAAGAATGTGTGATGATCAACAATAAAAGACTTGGTTCTTCTTGGTGGTTTAGTGATCCAAAGCAATCCCAATAGACTTTGGATGGAAAATGTCATCTGCATCCAGAAAAATAATTCTAGAGAGTGAAATGTAAATCAACATATGCTATGCATACTGTTTTTACCTTTTTTTGTTTTGTTTTGTTTTTCTTCCATTCTTTTCCCTTTTGTCCTGATTTTTCCCTCCTAACATGATTCATTAAAAAAAAATAATAAAATAAATAATTTTTTTAAAAAGATAAGTTCAGTGTCCCTTTTATTTATCAAAGAGGCACAAGAATGAGATTGTGGTGGTGACTATGTGATCCCCATGCATTATTAATATTCCTACAACCTTTTCTAATAAAGAATTTTCCACAGTAAGAGTTGGAATGACTATTATCTAAGACATTGAACATTACAATTTAATTACTGAAGACAACAGGCATCTGGAAGTATAATAAGTCCCACTGTTTTCTCCTCTTCCATAATTATAAGATCATCTGCCCTTTAAAATTCCATTGATGATTTCCATCAGCAGGAACTATGCTTTACATAAAAGAATAGCAAAGAACATTAAAATTTCACTTACTGAGATGGATAAAAGATTGCTATCCTTAAAACTTTCCCCCGAGAAACCCTGGCATCCCCTTCTGAGCCAGCACATCCTGAAATAGATATTTTGCTCTTGAGCCACTTTCTGTTTTAGTTGTAGAGGCTGAGAATCTGACTAGATTGCTATGAAACTGGCTGTGGTAGTAAATCGAGCAATTTACTAATAACTGGTCCAGTTTTGTTTCTGATCCCAAAGACTATGCAAATGGTGTCTCACTGTGAGTCTTGGGTACTGCATTCTCCACAATGAATTAATTAATCAAACAAAAAGCATTCACAAAGTGTGTATAGTGTAAAAGGCATTAGAGTAGACAGGAAGGACACAAAGAAAAGTAAAATGTAAAAACAAAAATCAGTCCTTGTCTTCAAGGAGCTAATTTTTTTAAAGGAAGAAGTTGCCTGGACTTTAATTACATATGCTCATGAATATTGCTGGAAGCTGATCATAGGTTAGTATGACTAGAAATTTTTAATTCAGCTTGATTTTCTTCAATAAGTACTAACTTTGGTAATGAATCCAGGAATGTTTTAACATGGGTGAATTCTGGTGGCACCAATTAGGATTTTCTTTGGGGAAAAAAAAAAATTTCAGGACTCAAATTGACTTTCCCTGAAAACTTTATAACTTCATTCAAAACTGTTCTTTAAAAAAAGACTTGCTAAAGTTTTCTTTTTTTTTAAACTGGTATTTGAATTTGTAATCATTAGTAACACAAATTAAAACATTCTAAATGTGATGAAAAGTCATAATATCTACCAGCTTACTTATCACAATCAACTAATTAACTAGTGAAATCAATCATGTATTCAAGGGAGTCATGTGATGAGATGTGAAGGTATATAATTACATATAACCATCTGTCTTGATGAAAAAATTCAAGAATACAATTTGATAGACATTTATGAAGCACCTACTATGTGTAATTAATAAATAGTAAGCACACAGAAATTTGAAGATTCATAATTATCTTACCAAAAATACTGATAATAGAAAGATAGACAAAATTTAAAATTACAATTTTAAAACAACAGTCTACTATTGTCGTGAAAGGTAACACTTTAGATCTTTCCTAAAATGTACCTCTAGGAGGACAGACTGGAGATCAGTTCAGATGGTATAATTTAAGAAGGCAACAGAAATCAGTAATATGCTACTCCTGACTTTTTTGATTCATTCATGATCATTTTCTCAGGGCAGCATGTGGTGTGGAAGCCCAGAAGCAATATTAACCTTGAACTTAAATTGAACACAAATAATACCCACAAAAGGAGAGGGCATGGTGCACCAAGTACTGTAGGCCCTGCTAGCCTGAACCTTCTATTAGCCTGTCCTTTCCCTCTGACTGCCTTCTTCCCATCTTATCCAAAGCACAAAAATTTCAAGTTGTGACTAAGCTTTTCTAAATTATAGTCTCCCTTGCACATCATGGTTATCAAAGGATTATAGATTTAGAGCTAGAAGGAGCCTTAGGGTTGATTTAATCCAATTACTTCATTTTACAAGTGAAGACTGAGGCTCCAGGAAGGTTAGCAGTTTCATATCATAGAACAGGGCTCAAAAAAAAAAACCCTCAAGGATCAGAGTACAAATACATTATTTTATAATAAGGAAATGAAGGCTCATAGAGTCTAAGATAATTGTCTCCTGTCACATGGTATTGAAGTAGTAGAACAAGGATTTGAACCTCATTCAGGGGTCATTTCTGGATTCTAAACCTATTTTCATTCACCCATACTACAATGGTAAGATGGATATTCCATTGCATTTACCTTGCTAAAGCCTTTCTATTCTCTTGGGACCAATAACAATAACAACAACATTATAATAATGACAATAACAACAAAAGAGGAGGAGGAGGAGGAGAAAAAGAAAAAGAAGCAGCAGCAGTACCAGAAGAAGAATCAGAAGAAAAATCAAAAGAAGAAAAATCAGAAGAGGAAGCAGAAGCAGAAGAAGCAGAAGCAGAAGCAGAAGAAGCAGAAGAAGAAGAAGAAGCAGAAGAAGAAGCAGAAGCAGAAGAAGAAGAAGAAGAAGAAGAAGAAGAAGAAGAAGAAGAAGCAGAAGAAGAAGCAGAAAAAGAAGAAGAAGAAGAAGAAGAAGAAGCAGAAGAAGTAGTAGTAGCAGCAGCAGCAGCAGCAGCAGCAGCAGAAGAAGAAGAAGAAGAAGAAGAAGAAGAACAAGAACAAGAACAAGAAGAACAAGAACAAGAAGAACAAGAACAAGAAGAACAAGAAGAAGAACAAGAAGAAAAGGTGAAGTGGGATGGTGGTGGTAGTCAATAGCTAACATTTATATGGGGCATTAAAGTTTACAATGTTTTACAAATACAGCTTATTACCACTACATATCTCTAAGATTGGTTAAAAATGACAAGAAAAGATAATGGCAAATTTTGGAGAGGATGTGGGAAAATTGGGACAGTGATACATTGTTTCTGGAACTGTGAATAGATCCAAGCATTCTGGAGAGCAATCTGGAACTATGCTCAAAAAGTTATCAAACTGTGCATACCCTTTGATCCAGCAGTGTTACTACTGGGCTTACATCCCAAAGAGATCTTAAAGAAAGGAAAGGGACCTGTATGTGCAAAAAAGTTTTGGCAGCCCTTTTTGTAGTGGCAAGAAGCTGGAAACTGAATGGATGCCCATCAACTGGAGAATGGCTGAATAAATTGTGGCATATGAATGCTACGTAGTACTATTGTTCTGTAAGAAACGACCAACAGGATGATTTCTGAGAGACCTGGAGAAACTTAATTGAACTGATGCTGAGTGAAATGAGCAGAACCAAGAGATCATTATACATGTCAACAAACCTATTATATAATGATCAATTCTGATGGACATGGCTCTCTTCAACAATGGGATGATTCAAACCAGTTCCAATCTTTCAGTGATTAAGAAAGCCATCTGCACCGAGAAAAAGAACAGTAGGAACTGAGTGTGGACCACAACAGAATATTTCTCACTCTGTTGTTGTTTGCTTGCATTTTGATTTCTTTCTCAGTTTTTTTTTTTCCTTGATCCAATTTTTCTTGTGCAGCAAGATAATTGTATAAATCTCGGTGTGTGTGTGTGTATACATACACACACACACACACACACACACACACACACACACACACACATATATATATATATATATATATATATATATATTAACATTTAACATGTATTGGACTACTTGCCATCTAGGGGAGAGGGTGGGAGGAAGGAGGGGAAAATTTGGAACAGAAGGTTTTGCAAGGATCAATGTTGGAAAATTATCCATGCATATGCTTTGTAAATAAAAAAGCTTTAATAAAATTTTTAAAAAAATACAGAAACAAAAACAAACAAACAAACAAACAAAAAAAAAAAAAACAAAACAAATACATCTTATTTTCCCCTCACAAAATTCCTGGGAAGTAGATCCTATTATTTTAACCTTTTTATTAGGATGGAAACTGAGACATATGAAGGTCAATTATTATGTCTAGAATTACACAATTAGTGAGTGTTTGAGGCCAGATTTGATTAGATTTTTATGATTCCAAATCATCCATCTATATGCTGAGCTTCCTAAATAGTCAATCAATTTACAAACATTTATTAAGTATATACTAATTGTCAGGATTGAACTAGACACTGTAGATGCAAAGACAAAAATGAAATGCTTTCTGCACTCAATGAACTTGGAAGCAAAAGTACATGTGGATATAAATAAATAGATCATAAACAAAATAAATATAAGCTCTTTTGTAGGAGGAAGAAACTCAGTACATTTTTTTTGTTGTTGTTGTCATTATTGTTGTTGTTGTTGTTGTTTTTGTTTTTTTTTTTACTTTCCAACTCTTTGTTTTGAATGAATGGAAGCTGAATGGAAGTTACTTCCTCTTGCAGTGCTTCTTCTGCTTCCTCCCTCTCTCTCTTTCCATCACAAAAGATTTGAAAATGCACTGAACTTTCAGTCAGGAAGTCTGCCTTCCCATTCTTATACTACATCTTCCTCTCTGTATGATCTTGGGTTCAACCATGAATGCTTCAGATCCTTGATTTGCTCATAGATCAAATGGGAGGCAGTATGGTGCCATTTGAAGTGTGCTGGATTTAAAGCAGAAGCACATAAATTTGAATTGTGACTATCTTTACTTTTTTGTATATATAGGAACGTTGATTAATCTTTCTGCAATTCATTTTCTTTAATTATAAAATGAGTTACAAGTTTATTGCATCGTCTACTACTTTACATCTATCATCCTACAATTATTCACACTTGTCCTCTATGCTCCACTTTCTCTCTATATCTCTGTCTCTGTCTCTCTTATTCTCTCTCTCTCTCACACATACACACATTCATATATGCATTGTGAAAATGAATATTTTGAAGTCACATCAAACCTTCAATAAAATTGGTCAGTCACAGAAACATGGATCAGTTTTCATCCAATTTTACCAAGATTTAGGTTTACTAGTGTCCAGCCATTTCCAAATCATCTAGTTCTTGATCTCCAAATCTGGTCATCTCAAATCTTGCTTCTTCAACTTTCTAGCTTTCCATGATGTATTGCCTTCCCCCTTTACTGAGACTGATCTCAATATTTGGATGCCCAGTGCTTAGTATGGTCCCTGAAATACAGCAAATACTTAATAAATGTATATTGTTGTTATTAAAACATTTATTAAGCATTTACTTTGTGTCAGATATACTAAGTAGTAAAAATAAAACAAAAGGCAAAATCAGTTCCTGCTCTTCAGAAGCTTTTTCTCTTTATATATCTATATGTATCCAAACATCTAGGTATATTGTGCCTGTGTATACATATATGCATGAATGTTTATACATACTTATATACATATATATGTTAAATTATATTATATATATATATATATATATATATGTATATTCCTTTTAAAGCTATCTCTCATTTTATGGCTAAATTCTTCAGAACTTTACATAACAACAATTATGATAATTGTGTTCAGATGTTTACTTAGCATATCCTGATCTGATCCACTGCTCTATTTTCATAGAGTACAAAATCTTGGAGTTGGAAGCGCTCTTAGAGAACTTCTAGCTCTAGGTATTTGTTTCTTTATCAGTGAAATGGTGGATAAGTGCTCTGATGGGATGAATGGTCTCAGATCATTTCAGGCTGCAAATTTATAATCCTTTAAGCAAGGATTGCATCCATACAATTTGATCGGGAAATATTTCTAAAACTTGTGTAATTTTGAGTCCTACAAAAAATTCATTATTGGAAATTTTTTAAAAAAGTGTTAGACACACTAAAAATAATCATTACCCTCAGGAGCAGTCTTATATTAGGCTGACCATATAGTATGATTTGAGGGACTCTGGGGAGATCTCCCTCCTCCATGCCCTAAAACATTCCCTTCTAGCCTTCCAATGTGTCTAAAATCCTAATCATTGAAATTTATGTTTTTATATAAAAGCATTAAACTTCCAAGAAAAAAAAAAACTTTGTATAGAGGTAATGTATGAACTTGATGCACTGTTTCTTCATCAGCAAAAATAGGAGTAATACTACTGAACCCTGCCTATTATTCAAGGCTGTGGTAAAGTAATCATTTTGTTGGTTATAAAATGCTATTTAAATATTAAATATTTTAATATCAGCATTCTTTGGTGATACAGTATGTCTGAATCGTGAAATATTCTGTCTGACTTCTGAATAATTAGGATGTGGGGTCACAGAAAGTACAAGAGAGAGAAACAAAGGACATGATGGACTTGGAACAACAAGGGATTGCAGGTGTGACTAAGCTGCAATATGTTATTGAGAAATATTTTGACAGGGGAAGTAGTACAAAAGATATCCTAAGAGAGATGGAGCATCTTCATGAATTGAGAATAAGAGTTAAGTAAAGGCTGCATCACTGGAATCCCTGTGATAATGAGGAGAGATCCAAAGACCCTTGATCCTATGAGAAGCCAAGTACAATATATTCTAATAACATTTATAGCAAGAATAAACTTATATAACACCAAGAGATGCAATTAAATGGAAGTTGTCCAGTTGGATTAATGACCATTGCAAGGAAATGTTGGCTTATGGCACGGCATACTAACGATTAAACTAACAAAATAAACAATTAAACAAACAATAAAACATATTTTCTTCTGTTGCTGACCAGATATTTCTGTTACGAGTAAACAATGATTTGGCAAAAATCTTTTGAAGAAGTAGAATAAGGGATATTGTCTTTGCCTTATTCCAGACCATCTTATCAGTTCATTTTGTTAGTTTTGTCAGAGAGAAGACTATTTATATATGACCCTTTAAAAAGGGATAAATATTTTAGAAAGCTATTTCGAATTTCTAAATAACTTGCAAAGGAAGACATATCCTACCCACCCTTTTTAGTAGATATGAGGAGACTGGTTAGGATGCCAATGGACTTACCCAAGATTCCAGAACTGTTTATTTGGGGCATGACTGGACAAGAGAGCAGAATTTTTCTATTGAAGTCTGTTGCCATTTCCAATTTAACTATTTTCCCAAGCTAGAGTAAAATCCCAAATTACAAATGAAAAAGTAATCCTGCCCACAAATCCTTGCTTTCATCATCCTCTAGGTCGAGCAGATGGGAACCCATCTATGGTGTGTCACCCGTTGTAAACATACACCAGCTCAGTGGCTTCTGCTTTGGTTTATTACCAGGTAAATGAAAGATGCAGATCTCATTTTACATGTAAGCAACAGCATGACCAGGAAAGCTGCCAGATGTGTCACAGCAGCTTGGCTGGGACGTGATTGACACACTAAATCCCTTGGTAAGTCCTTTCTTAACAATAGGGTGTCTCTCTTCAATTTCATAGTGCTGAAAGGTCACTGGATTTCAAATATGATTTTAAATTTTGTGTCGTCACTAAAGCATATTTTAATAACATAAAATTTTGTTTTAATTATGTTGCACAGAGGAGAGAGAAGTTAAGAGACATGGGTTAAAGTGCTGAGGCTGCCACTTTACTTACTTTTCATTCGCCACCTCCTTCTATTCTGGTTACCAGTATCTTCATCTATAAAATGAAAGATTTCACATATTACAAAATTATAGACTGGAATACGTAATCTCAAGGTTCCTTCCTGAAATAAGAGTCTGTGATTTGTAATTACATATGCATACATGCACACACATATACATTGTGTATATATACATGTAGTACATACATATGCATTTACACACTCATAATAAATATGTACATATATGTGTGTGCATTTGCATGTATATGCACCCACAAATGTGTGTGTCTATGGCTATGTACTTCTTCTCTGTATCATTCCACTGTAAACACATTTATCTCTGCCTGCAAAGTCCTCCTGTTTTTCAATCTAAGAACTCTTCCTATCCAACTCTAAAAGACCAACTCCAATAAAATCTCCACTAAACCTTATGTACCAGTTTTAACCTCTAATTAACTTCCCATGCATAGCATATACATAGGAAATATACTTGTGGTTTCAATATTATAGACAACTCTTGGGGGAGGAAACTCCCTTAGCTAAAGCAGACTGCATCCTTTAAAAGTGCTGGTTAAATCATACAAAAGTTAAATGACTTGCCTACATATAATCAATTTATTTTAGAAGCAATTCCTAAATCCAGGTGTCCCTGCAATTGAGTTCAGTTTCCTATCCAACACACAAGGTCAGTTCTCTATCTACTAAACTAAACTTACTCTCATATATACAGTAGATGCTCTATAAATATTTTAAATGAATTAAATTTTACTGAAACTAAATTAGAATTAGATATGAAGATATGAAGAGACAAAATATAAGCTTTCCTTTTATCTATGTGTGTGTTGAAGTGTGAAATTGTGGTAACAGTTTGATCTAGACACTCTACACTTTCTATTTTTGACTCAAAAAGAAGGACTGCTCCCCTCAAATTGTTTGTAATAAAATCGAACCATGAGACTAGACAGATTTACATGGTTTGAATTATATAAAATAATAAAATATAAATAGAATATAATATAAAATTATAGACTTGAGTCTTCCATTGTACCAATTATTTTTAATTTTTAAAATGTTTTAATATGTTTTATTATTTATCATGGGAAGAGATAGTCAAAGGTACAAATACCTTCCCTAAAGAGACTAATACTCTACTTAATATGCTACTGTTACATTAGATTGGATGAAATCTGCAGTGATTTGATGCATTCAGTTATCCACTAATACAAACAAATGAGCTACAAGTAGAGAAACAGATAAAATGGCAAATTAAAGAGGGGATATATTGTAATCAATGGTCAATAAACATTTTTTTGTTATTAAACACCTATTGTGTGCCAAGTTCAGTGCAAACAAGTAAATACAAGCTAATTTAGGGAGGGAAAGAATAATGGAAAGAGATAAAGAAATATTTCCATTAGTCTAAAGTCCACAATAAATAGCATAAAGGAGAATATAAGTATGGAAGAGATTGAACCAATTATTTCATTAGTAAAATGAAGTACTTTCTGCAATAGTATAGTGGCACCTTCTCTGAAACATTTATTCTTGGAGAACTGCCTAGAACTCTGAGAGAAGTCACTTTCCCAACCTCATCTAGCTCATCTATATTTAAGTGAGACTTGAACCTAACTTTGATATCCCTAACCTTGAGACTAGTTTATCACTCTGTCTAGCACACTGACAAAAAAACAAAGTAAAAAAAGCAAACTATATGCCATGTAAAGTTGCATTAAGCTTAGCATGATGTTCAGAAATAGGAAGGTGAAAGAAATATTGTTCAGATCACATCTAAAATATGGGACCCAGTTTGGGGCATTTTTTTTTCTAGAGGCAGTAATGTTTACAGGGATACACTCAAAGAAGGACAACTAAGGAACAGAAGAGTCTCAAGAACTGGCCACTTGAGGATTAGCTGGAGAAAAGAGGTGGGGATGTTCAGCATGAAGTTAGAATTGGGAAAGTAGAAGTTAATGACTATGAAACAGCAGGACTCAAACAAACAAATTTAAAAGAATTTTAAAAAATGAAAAAAATATATACAATAACTCATGGAAAAACAACTGAATTGAAAAAAAAAAAAAACAGATCCAGGAGAGACAATATAGGAATCACTGGACTATCTGAAAGTCAAAATCAAAAGGAAGACCTAGACAGCATCTTTCAAGAAATTAACAAGGAAAACTGGGGACAGAGGGCAAAATTGGCTTTTAAAAAAGCCACCAGTTATCTCAGGAAAGTGATCCCAAAAATTAAAACTCCAAGGAACATTATAGCCAAGTTTCAGAACTATTAATTCAAATGAAACAACAGTACAAGTAGCCAGAAAGAAACATTTAAATACTATAGAGCTATAATCAGCATTACAAGACTTGGCAACTGCAATATTAAAAGATTAGAAATCAGAACATGATATTTTAAAAGGCAAAAATCCTAGGATTATAACCAAATACCATTTACCTGGCCAAATTAAGCATAATATCAAGGGAGAAATGGTCATTCAAAGAAATAGAAAGATTTAAAATTTTCAAAAGGAGATCAGAATTAAACCAAATCTGAACCTCAAATATCAGGACTCAAAAGAAGCCTGGAAAGGGGAAAAAGGAAACAAAAACAAATACAAGATTCACTACAGCTGAACTGTTTACATCTCAACATGGGAAGATAATTCCTGTAATTCTTGAAAATCATATGACTTTTAGTACAGCTAGGAATAGCTATATACATAGGTAGGTAGGGATATAAGATGAATTTGAGGGAATGGCATAAAATTAACTAAGGAATGAGAAAAAGAATAACACTGAATGCAGAAGGAAAAGAGAGATAGAACAGGGTAAATTGTTTCACATGAAGAGGTGTGAAAAACCTTTTATCCTGGAATGGAAGATGGGAAAGTGGGCAAGGAGCACTATTTGTGCATTACCTCATCAGTAGTGGTTCAAAAAGGTAATTATACATATAATCAACTGAATATAGAAACCTCTATTACTCAACAGGCAAATAAAAGAGGGAGAAATTAAATAAAATGTGAGGGACTGATAAAAGAAAGCATAAATCAGAAATGATAGATAGAAGCAAAATATTGGCGATGAGGGAATGAGTGAAAGGAAAGAAAGGAGAAAGAGGAGGAAAAAATAAAATAGAAGTAAATACAGAGATGTCCATGAATGTGAATGGGAAGAACTCTCACAAAAAAAAAAAAAAAATGGAAGTGAATAGCAGAGAATCATACAAATATGTTGTTGATAAGAAATGCTCTTGAAACAAAGAGAACACAAGTATCCAAGTAAAAGGCTGGAACAAAATCTATTATGCTACAGCTGAAGTAACAAAAAAAAAAATAGAACTAATTAAAAGACAAGAAAGGAAACTAAATCTTGTTAAAAGGTGCCATATACAATGAAGTAATGTCAGCGTGAAACATATTCACCAAATGGTATACCATCCAATTCTTAAAGGATAAGTAAAATGAGTTACAGGAAGAAATGGACAACATAACTATGCCAACTGGCCACTTGGTATGGTTCTACTTTCCTCCATCTGCCATGGGCCATACAAGTTTCATCTTTCACAAATTTTTTCGATGGAAGATTGAAGAATAAATTCAGGTAAAACCAATTTACTTCCGAAGATGATTCTAAGTTTGTAACCTTAATGAACTTCTAAAAGGAACATTTTGGTCTAAAAGACTAAAAAGAAAATCAGTTTTATCTCTGTGGTGAACCTGAAAATGTGGCATTCTTCACTGAGCAAATAGCACAGGAATGAAAGCAATGTGACAATTTCCCCAAATCTATAGAATGCAGCCAAAGTGGCAATAGGGGGGAATTTACATCTTGAAATGCATACATTTTATCTTAAATTTCTTTTCTGCATTATGGTTCTATAATTATAAAAATTAAAGATTGCAGGCTAAGCCTGACCAATATATTGCTTTTTGGGTGGTGAATTGTATGGTGTCACCCTTCAGACTCTGGCTTGGAGATGGCTAATGCAGAATCTCCCTTTTTTTTCCTCCAAGTTGGCAATCAGGAAGCAAAATCAGTCATAAAGCAATCAGAGAATCATAACACAGTTGCAGCTCACAAAGGCAAGAATACTGTTATCAGCAGGCTAATCTGTAACTGAGGTCATTGCTTTAGAAATATCCAAGTAGCCTGAGGCAGTAAGTACATAAAGACAGTCTCACTGTAATCGATATTGAGGACAGAAGAGAACCAAGGTCAGAAATGGTGAAGATTATTCAATTATCAAAAGAGGTAGTTTATCTAATTTCTGTCTAGTCAAGTGTAGAAACACTAAGGGATGGTGCTTAGGCATGACATCAAGAAAGGTAAATGGGGAAAATAGTCCTGTCTATAATAAAAATCATAGTCTAGTGGAAAGGAGACAACTTACAAAGCATAGATACATACATACATACATACATATAAATATAGAAAAGATATTGATAAATTAGAGGTAGTATCAGAAGAAAAGCACTAAAAGAAAGTGAGGGACACAGAAAAAAGATTTCTTACAGAACATGGTATCTGAACTGAGATTTGAAAATATCTAGGGAAGCCAAAAGGTAGAGACATGAAGGAAGAACATTCAGGGAATAGCAGATAGATAATGAAAAAATTCAGAGTTCAGAGATAGACTATGCTGTGAGACACCATCAAAAAGTCAGTATGGCTAGATCATAAAGGAATAGAAAGTGGGGGTAGCTAAGTGGCACTAGCCCTGAAGTCAGGAATTCAAATCTGATCTCAGGAACTTAAAACTTACTAGCTATGTGACCTGGGCAAGTCACTTAATCCTGATTGCCTCAGCAAGTTAAAAAAAAAAAAGGAATAGAAAGTATGAGAAGATAGAACAATAAGAAGATGAGAGGTTAAAATGACAGAAAACCAGAGATAGGTTTTTGTGTTGACTATTGAAGCTAATAAGAAACCACTGAAATTGGTTGAATGTATATGGTTAGGACAAAGGAGGGGTGATGTGACCAGTCCTGTAATTTAAGAAGATTAGTTTGGCATTTGAGCAAAAGATGGACTTGAGTGGAGAGATGTGAGGTTGGGAAATCAACCAGCAGTTTATCGCAATAGTTCAGATCTGAGATCAGAAGGTTCTATACCAGAATGGAGGCAATATCCTATGAGAAAAGCAGGGATTTGTAAGATATGTTATAAAGACAGAATCAACAGAATTTGGCAAGTATTCAAGTATCAATAGTGTGAGTGAGTTTAGATGGCAAATAGATTGAGAGTCTCAGAGACTGAAAGAATAATAATTTGCTCAACAGTAATTGGTAAATTAGGAAGTTGTAATTTGTTTGTCAGTTTGGTGGGAGGGTAAAGAGAAATAATGAATTAAGTTTTGGATATATTGAGATTAAGCTGTCAGTGGGACATCCAGATTCAGCTGTTCCTTGGGCACTTGCAGATATGAGAATTTAGTTGTGTCCAACTCCTCATGACCCATTTGGAATTTTCTTGGCAAACATCGTGGAATGATTTAGTATTTCCCTCTGAAGTTCATTTTATAACTGAGGAAAGTGAGGCAAACAAGGTTAAGTAGCTTTCCAAGGACTGGATTTGATCACAGGTCCTTCTTACTCCAGGGGTAGGTCATCTATCCATGGTCCCATATACCTGGCCAAATATGAGACAGGAGGATAGAGTAGCTGAATATATATATATATTTGGGTTAAGAGAGAATTGAGTACATGGGAGCTGATGGGAATTTTTAACACTGCCTTTTAAATATCTTTGCATATTGCCACTTTTTCCAGTTATATATTGACTAAATTTTAAAACAAAATACAGAACCCATGGTTGATTTAGAGCTCTCCATGAAAGCAAACTTGATTGTCTTGAATTTGAGGTTATTCTTATGGTAAGGTTGTTCCTATGTTTCTAAGTGAGTCTAGAAGAGTGGTAGGAATACAGTATTTACAGTGGAAGGAACACTGTATTTAGAGTCTCAACTCAATGGAAGCCCTATTGTTCTGAGTGCCCTTGATTATTTTTGCTCAATTGTTCAATGACAACGAGGATGGTTGCATTCCATCCCTCCCAGAATCACTGTTTGGATCACAAAATAAAAAGATCACAGACTTTTGGAGAAGAAAAAGATCTCAGAAATCATCCAATTAATCTACACTCAAATAAAAACACAAAATCTGCTCAAGAATCATCTTGCTAATGCTTAAAAATCTCCAATGAAGGGAAAACTTGCTATCCCCAAAGCGGCATTGGAAGCCTAAAAGCCTTTGACCTTATCACCATCACACTTTTGAATATCTTAAATTATTAGGAAGGTTTTCCTGGTATCAATGGTACATTTACAATCAGTCATTTTCATCCATTCCTTTTCTGTATTTTGTGATTAAGGATAATGAAGCTACTCCCATTTTCCCACAAGATATTCCTTCAACTATGCCAAAAGATTTATAATATGTCTCGTATATCCTTAGGATCTCTACAGTTTCTTCAACAAATCTTCATATTATATGAAAATGTGTTCAGAAATACAGCCAAATGTGTCTCTAAAATGTGTGCAGAAACAGGCATAATACTGAAATTGCTTGTGTGAGATGATCCACTCCTAAGTATTTCATAAAGCATTTTATACATTCTGATTGGTTTTTTTTCTAAAGGAAAGCCACATGATTTTTTGAAAAGTCCCCACATAGCACGTTGCAGTCAGATATCCTGAGTCCAACATTCTGCCAGTTATTAACTATGTAATTTAAATCAAGACATTTAAACTCATTTGAAATTTTCTCATATGCAGAATAGGAATAGTATATTCATTCTTCACATCATAAAGAGCTTTAAAATCATCATTTGGTTTCTGATGAGCTCATTCTTTTCATCTTATTTAATAGGGTTCAGATAGAAATAAGTCTATCTGTGATAAGTCAGCAGTTAGCCATTGTTATTTTAGATTGAATGTTGATGGACTATTGTGTAGATGGATACAAGGACTGCTTGCCAGAATTGAAAAAAAAAATGTTGGGATATATGTTCATCTTCATTGGAATTGTCTTTGAAACAAAAGCCTAGGACAGTACATAGCTCATTCTGTTTCCATAAGGTTTGGGGACTTTCTATTTTCAAATATCACAAATAAGGATTTTTTTTTTGGAGGGGAGGGACTAGTTCCAGAGAAGGGACAAAGCAGAAATGTGACTACAAAATAGATAGCACATTGCACGTAGAAATATTAGAACGGGAAAAGTAAAGTATATATATATATATTAAGAGAGAATTGAATACATGGGAGCTGATGGGAATTTTTAACACTGCCTTTTAAATATCTTTGCATATTGCCACATTTTTCCAGTTATATATTGACTACATTTTAAAACAAAATACAGAACCCATGGTTGATTTATTTTTTTGGAGGGGAGGGACTATAATAGTGAATTATAATAGTGAAAGACTGTATATGGATAGCTCAGTCTATACTTTAGGAGTTTTGTTGAACAATCTCCAAAAGAGAAGTTATTTGGGATCTCTTTTTCCCTGTCTCTCAAATTCTGTCTTATAGTCGATCAGCCATTACAAATGGATATTTAGAGACTGCATAGCAACTAAATCTATGCTGAAATTGGTACAGGGATTGTACAGATGAAGAAACTCCCACTACCAATGGAGGGGGTCACTTTCTTGGCAATTTATACTCCTGGAGAGTTGTTTGGAGAAGTGGGAAGTTAAATGATGCGCCTAGGGTCACACAGACAGAATTTCTCTATTATGCCAATGATTGCTTCTCCGTGATATAAAAATTGGTGGTGAGGATGGAGTATTTGCCTTGAAGTCAGACTTGGGAGTGTACGTTCTTATTATATAATTTGTCTCTCTTCACCTTGAAAACATATAGTCTAAATGTAACTCAGTGGGATTTGAGCTCAGTGCTGTGAAGACTCTCATACTACTCAGGGATGCAATATGGAAGCAGCTAATCTGTTAACAGATACTATCATGTACTTATTCACCCCGGCTAAACAGGGAAAGCCGAAACACAATTAAACAAAACAAAACAAGAAATAGCTGTGTCTAAATATGATTATAAATGCTAGTCAAGTCAAACATTTCTACATTTACTTGACACTTCCTTTGCTGGACTTTGTCCTTGTCATTTGATGAGCCAAAACAAACATCTATGAAACACTGACAGTGTATTTTGTTTCTGAGCAAAGCTCAGGGAATAGGAAAAAAAAGAACTTACATTCTCAGGGAGAAGATAACGGGTACATGAATGGGTTAAGAAAAGATATCTACTTAGCAAAAGAAAAAGACATTTAATCAGTCAGGGTGTCAATAAACTTGCATTAAGTATTGCTATGTACCTGACACTGTTGTAGGTGCTGGATAGTAATGCTTTAGAGAAGTAGAGATTAGAGAAAGATAAACAGATAGAGACAGAGACACAGTAGTAATGATAGCTAGTATATGTGTAGTGATTTAAGTTTTTCAAAAGACTTGGAATGAATTCCTATCCATTACTTATACTTATCTACTACTACTGGTAGGTAGACATCAACTTCCTTGTTTTGCAAATAAGGAAACAGAGTCTGACAAGTTAAGTGACTTTTCCTGAATTACAGAGTTTTAAGAATTGAAGGTCTATTCAAATTCAGGTCTTTTTGAATCCAAAGACAGAACTGCATTTCATTATCCCACTATCCAGCTCAGATTTTTCTTTTCCTCTTTCTTATTTCCTTTCTCTTTCCTTTCTTCCTACTTTTCTTTTTTTCCTCCTCCATCCCTTTCTCCTTTTTACTTTCTTTTTTACTTTCTTTTTTTCTTCCTTCCTTCCTCCCTTCCTTCTTTTCTTTCTTCTGCATGTTTTCAAACAGAGATTTCATGTTTGTGTATCTGCTTCCAGTGCTACCAATTTCAAACAATCAATGCCTCTCCATCTTAGATTACTCAAACCTAGTTTGCTGGAAACTTTTTTTTTTGCTTTTGCATTTCCCTGGGCGGTTGGGGTATTTGTTAAACTCTCATCCTTTATACCTATTGTCTGGTCCACTTTGAATATGACCAGCCCATTTTGTTTGTCATACAGTCAATCAATAGGTAATAAATACCCATTAATAAGGTAATAAATAAGGACCAACTATGTATCAAACAGTGGACCTTATAGTGACATACTCCATTCTAGTTGCTTTGAAGTTTCCTTTTCTTCATATATGAGAAAGGGAAATATAGAGCAGTAGTATTAAACTAAAATAGAAAGAGGGGCCACTGAAACATAAATAAGAATCACTGGGAGACCATATTAATTAGAATTGCATGTATTTTGTCATATTTTTATTTATTTTGTTAAATATTTCTAAGTTATATTCTTCTTCTTGGTATTGTATTTGGTAGGGTTGTGACTGCATGTGTCCAGTGGGTCCTGTATTTGATACCTCTCTGACAGAGCAGAGATAATTATCAGCCTTTGAGTCTGAAGACGTTGGCAGATATCCTTTCGCTAGCACTTCTGGTTATGTGACCTTGAACAAATCGAACTCTCAAGCAACTTTCTGACATTGTAAATTTCAGATGAATGTCCAGTCTACAACAGTGCAAAGATTTTCCATATCAGGAGTTCCAACAGTGATGAAATTATGGTTCCATAAAGCTAACATTTGTAGAATGTCAGGCACTATGCCTACCTCTATACAAATATTATCCCTATTGATCCTACTAGGAGACAGTATTAGACAAATATGTCTAAGAAAATTCTCTCTCTCTCTGTCTCTCTCTCTCTCTCTTTCTCTCTCTCTTCTGTACTCATGTCTCTGTATCTCTCTCTGTTTTTGTATCTCTCTGTCTCTGTCTTTATCTCTCTCCCTCACTTTTTTATAGCATTTTTTCTATCTCTGTCTTTTTCTGTATCTCTTTCTCACTCAATTAAATACAATCTTCTGATATCATTATCTAACTGTGAGTCATAATGCAGAAATGGGAAAATAGAATGATCATCACAGAGAGGACAATGGTGATAGGCAAAGTAGGTGTAAAACTACTAAAATATTTCACAAATAAGACCCTTGAAAGCAACTCGAGTGGAGTATGTCACTATGAGGTCTATGTCTGCTACATAGTTGGTCCTTATTTATTACCTTATTTATAGGTATTTATTACCAATTAATTGACTGTATGACAAACAAAATGGAATGGCCATATACAAAGTGGACAAGACAATAGGTATAAATAATGAGAGTTTAACAAATACCCCAATTGTCCAGGAAAAAGCAAAAGAAAAAAGAAAGAAAAAAGTCTCCAGTAAACTAGGCTTGAGTAACCTAAGATGGAGAGGTAGTGATTGATTGCAATTGGTAGCATTGGAAAGCAGATACATAAACATGAAATCTATTTGTTTGACAACATGCAGAAAAAAGAAAAGAAGGAAAGGAGGAAGGGAGGAAGGGATGGAGGGAGGGAGGAAGGAAGGAAGGAAGGAAGGAAACTGAGACAGAGAGAAATTAAATGATTTGTTTAGGATCACATAGCTAGTAATTTCCCAAGACTAGATGTTAACTTAGTTTTTCAATTCTTCCTGTGAAAAGAACACATGACTGAGTTAATCAGGCTTTTATGTTGTATCTGTAAAAGCAACAACATTAATAATGGCTGCATTTATATAGTGCCTATATATCAGGCACAATCTAAACAATTTACATATATATCTCATTGTCATTTATTGTCATTTTTTTATCAATTGTCATTTATTTTCTCAATACAAAAACCCTGTGAGGTAGATACTATTAGTATACTATTTTATTGATACATAAACTGAGATAAACAGAGATTAGGTTACTTGTTCAAGGTGAAATAGCCAGAAAGTGCCTGAAGCCAGATTTAAATTCAGGTTTTCCTGATTTTCAATTCTGCATTTGTCTACTGTGCTACTAGCTGCTTCAAGACATCACAGTATCATGGAAGTAATGTTGAAATTAATATTAGAAGATTTTGTTTTCTTCCGAGAGGGGGAGGCAAGATGGCAGAGTAAAGTCAGGAAGCTGATCAAGCTCTCCCAATTTCCCTTGGAAACCATATGAAACCAAGCCCCTGAACAGAATCTAATACAATGAAACAATTCTCCAGTTCAAGACTGAAATAAACTTCAAAAAAGTCAGTCTCACTTGGGTGAAAAGGGTGTGCAATCCAGCTTAGATAGATTCTAGAAAAGCTGGAGGAAAATCACAGCAGTCAGCCACTAAGAACCTCAGTTCTGGATCAGTAGAGGAGAAAATTGTTAGTGCAGCTTCTAATCCCTGAATAGAAGGCAAACTCTGGGAAAACAGGCTGTTTCCTGAAAAGATCAGGCAAAGTTACCCTCCATAAACACAAAGGGCCCCTTGCCTCATAGATAAGGCTCAGAGCTTCACAGGGAGCTTGAGACAGCTCCATCTTTACCTCAGGAGCAGAGATCAACCATAAAAGGAAAAAAAAAAAGGAGATCCCAAAAGAAAAGAAAAGGAAATGAGCAAGAAACATAAAAGAACCTTGATAATAGAAAGCCATTATGGTGACAGGGCAGAATAAAACACAAACTCAGGTGAAAACAGAATGTTTTTTTTTTTTTTTTTTGCTCTGATTTTTCTTTTCCAATGTGATTCATAAAGCAATATGTGTTTAATTTTTAATTAATTAGTTTACAAAGCATATGAATGGGTAATTTTTCCAACACTGACCCTTGCAAAACCTTTTGTTGCAAATTTTCCCCTCCTTTTTCCCACTTCTTTCCTTAACTGGCAGGTAGTCCAGTACATGTTAAATGTGTTGAAATACATGTTAAATCCAATATTTGTATACATATTTATAAAGTTATCTTGCTGCACAAGAAAAATCAGATCAAGAAGGAAGGAAAAGAAAAACTGAAAAAGAAAATAAAATGTAAGCAAGTAACAACAGATAGAGTGAGAATGCTATGTTGTGTTCCACACTCTGTTCCCATGATTCTCTCTCTGGGTGTAGATGGCTCTCTTCATTACTAAATAAGTGGAACTGGTTTGAATCCTCTCATTTTTGAAAAGAGCCGTGTCCATCAGAATTGATTGTTGTATAGTCTTATTGTTGCCATGTATAATGATCTCCTGGTTCTGCTCATTTCACTTAGCATCAGTTCATTTAAGTCTCTCTAAGCCTCTTTGAAATCATCCTGCTGGTCGTTTCTTACAGAAATATTTGTTTAAAATAAATTTTAAAAAATGAAAAAAAAGTAGTATTAGAGGATTGGGTTTATATCTTCTCTGCCACTTACTGTCTATATAGAAGACCTCAGTTTCCTCATCTACAAAAATATAAAGATTATACAAGATTTCTAAAGTCCCTCTTAGTTCTATCTCTCTGACCTCATGAATTAACTCACATGTGTGATTATTACAATTTCAAAAAAATAAATAAAATATTTAATAATAATAAATCAGAGGCAGACATGCAATAGTTCATTGGTTTGAATAAATAATCAGATTCTATCAGGAGAGGAACATGATACGGAGAAAAAAGCCTCTGCAGCTCTGCCATGTACCTTATTAAGCCCCAACATTTCTCCTAATTGAGACTAGAAAAAAGAAATGCTAAAAAAAACTAGCCAGGAGGGTGGAAGAAGTGGTGTTTTAAAAGAATTCATTCAAAATTTGATTGAGGTTGTGTAAACTCCTAATTACATCCACTTAAATATATTAGAGGAGCTAAATTCCATGCATGGTGATTAATTTAACATTTCGAGTGAAAACACACTGGTGTTTTAATCTGTAAAATAAATTTTATTTAGCATAAATTAGCAATAGCCATGCTGTGGAGGTAGGTATCCATTTGTCAAAAATAGGGATGATTCAGATTGTCTCCACTATGTAGTTAAGGATCCTTCACTGGCAAGGATGTTTGGCAATTTCCGGCTCAATCAAGTAAAGATAATGGGGATAAAAGTCACTATCTCTGAAGAGTTAGATAAATGCATTTTCATTGTGACCCTAAAGGAAGACAAACAATCCATAAACCATGCTGCTCTGGACACTCAATAATTATCTTAACAATACAAGAAGCTGTCTGTAAAACAGTGAAATAATTTCTCAATCTTCCTCCTTTCCCCTCCCTGTCTATCTGTCTGTCTGTCTATCTCTATCTCTTTGTCTTTATCTCTGTGCTTTTGAATCTGTCTGTCTCTCTGTCTCTGCCTCTCTTTCTTTTTCTTTCTCTACCTATCTGTTTTTTTTCTGTCTATCTATCTGTTTCACTTTTATTTAGACAGAGAAAAAAAAATAATTCAATAATTCAAAAAGCACCTAGTACTTAGATTCAGGAGGGTTGCATTTAAATCCCATTTTATTTATTGACTATTGGACTCTGTACAAATGAATTCATTTTTCAGTGCTACCATTTCTTTAGCTATTAGAAAAGAAGGTTGGATTTAATAATCTTTCAACTTCAACCAATTGGCACTAATTCTGAACCTGAGATTGAAGAGAATGAAGCTTTTTTTCCTAAACAGTAAAAACAAAACAAACAACAACAACAACAACAACAACAACAAAAACCAACTACCCTACCCTTCATATATAACTATTTTCAAATAGAAGAAAATTGTTATGATATCCCCCCAGATTTATCTCTTATACAAGTTAAGCATTCCCACTTCCTTGAAACTATACTTATATGACATGGGTTCAAAAAGAAAACACTCAAATTTTACTGGGTATTAGTACATTGTATTAATCAATCAATATTATGTTGCCTGCCATCTTTGGGGCACGTATCCTTAAGTATATATAAAAATAAATATAAATAAAATTCTGACATAAAAAAAAAAAAACAATCATACTCTGCTTGTTTCCAGAGGGAAGATCTAGGAACAATACATGGAAAATAAAAAAGGGTACATTCTGGCTGGAAGTCAGGGCCAAGAGAAATGATAATCCAACAAGCAACAACAAAACAAAACCTTTCCTTCCCCTTCCTTATAGCTTGATTTAAAAAGAGAGAAGAAATGAACTTAGCAGCTGTAGAGAAAGTCACATTCTCAGAAGAGTGACCAGTGGAATGGCCAAGAATGATAGATCCTCCCATACAAGTATGTGTTAGTTTGTGTACATGTGCATAGAGGTGGGTAGGAGAAAAATGAAAGCAGTACCCCTATCTAAAAATCTGCTCACTAGTATAACATCACTGGTAAAGGAACATGAGAAAGCAGCATCCAAGAGGATAAGTGCATTACTTGGGGAAACACAGAATTTGTTTTTTCTCTGTCTTTCTCTTTTTTTGATTCTCTGTCTCTATCTCTTTTTCCATCTCTTTCTCTCCCACCTCACCCCCAAAGAATCTAAATATAGATGGTATTTGTTTCCAAATTGAGCTCACACAAATCTGAATGTGTTTTATAAGATCGTGTAAAATAGTAAATGATATTAGAGATGGCACATTGTGGGAAAGAGAAATAAAAGGAAAATGGCAAAGATAAGAAAAGAGACATGAAAAGAAATAAAGTGACTTTTTTGAAATTGAAAAAATATAATGAAAGCTTTCACAAAACTATTATGCGCAGAGATAAGCATACCTTTATAGAGGTATATGTCCATTTTATGTAATAATTTTGCATTGTAAATTGAGTTTTTTCTCTTTCAAAGAGGTAACAAAA
Source organism: Antechinus flavipes (assembly GCF_016432865.1). Lineage (NCBI taxonomy): Eukaryota > Metazoa > Chordata > Mammalia > Dasyuromorphia > Dasyuridae > Antechinus > Antechinus flavipes. Next base: position 11,890,934 of record NC_067399.1, on the reverse strand, counting down.
ATGGAAGACCTGGATTTGAATGGATTTTTTTTTTTTACTAAGTATTTATGGAAGCTCAGTTAAGTCATGTCTTCTCTAGTTTCTTGCCAACAAAAAAGGGCAGAAGATCAAGAGTAGGGAATAGTATTTCCTATGATTTAAATTTTTTAGTGATGAACATTGATAATCTATAGCACAACAGAAGGGTAACTAGCATAGTAGAGTGGCTTGTAGTTATGTGAGGAAGGGTGTCTAAAACCAAAATGATTTAGAGTAATGAAAAGAACATTCAGGTAGTTTAAGAACTGTCTCTTCTGGAGGCAGTTAGGTAGCCCACTGGATAGAGTGCTGAGCTTAAAATCATGAAAGACTCATTTTCCTGAATACAAATCTGCTACTCTTAAAGGCTGTGTGACCTTAGGCAAGTCACTTAATCATGCTTGCTTCAGTTTTCTCTTTTATAAAATGAACTGAAAAATGAAAATAACAAACTCATATACTTTGACCATTTATCTATTGGAAAATGGCTTTTTATCATTAATATTTTATTAGGTAATATGTATTTTAGATAGAAAACTTTATAAGATATATTTGACATAAAATATTTTTCATTAGCCAAAATCTTCCCTTCTTATCACAGATGTGCTGCTTTTGTGTTGGAGGAGGGAAAAATACATAAAATATTTAATTAAAAAATTGTATATTTTCTAATTTTCTTGGTTTGCTCAAGAATTCAATTAATGTACTACTAATAACCATTAAATCATAACCATATGATACTCTTCTTTTCTTTGTTCTAGCAAATACACCAAAGGTTGTTGTGAAAATCAAAAGCTATAACAAATGGAAAGTGATGTATAGTATTCAAAATGCCTTATAAAATGCTAGCTTTTTAATCTTAGTTATTACTAAAGCAATTTTGAATTTGTTTTATAATGTATTGTAAGATGTTCATCCAAGTCTAATTTCTACCAGTTTGCTTTCCAGTTTTTAAAACAATTCTTCTCAAATAGTTCCATGATTTAACAACAAAGAAAAGGGACAATTAAAGTAATCCTGAGATTTCCCCTCAATATCACCAAAATGGCAGAAATGCTAAATGATTAAAATCATCATAGTTGGAGGAGTTGCAAGAAGATGGCAACATAAATGGGAGTTGTGGATGGTTAAAAGAAACTGTGGAAAGTAATTTGGAATTGTATAAATAATTTGACTCAAAATATCCATTTTTATAGAAACTCTACTGGTATATAAGTATATCTGCATATATACATCTATGTGTGTCTACATTCCTATATTTATAATCTATTTCTGGAAAGTAAAGAACTATATAAAATAAATGGCCAACTCCAAATGATTTTCAGACACATAATTATGTAACTCAGTATCTGGTATCTTGTCCCTTTTAAAGACAATTCAAATGGAAGCTGTTCAGTTTCCTGGCATGGCACTGATATGCCATCCAGGTTTCACTGGCATACAGCAATGCAATCAGCACAGTGCCTCTGTAGGCTTTTAGAGATGTCTTGTGGAAAAGGAGATAGCTTCATTCTGCTTCATCACAGAGTACAGAAGGGATACGGATGTGCTAGAAACCATGTATAAAAGACTCTCCTATGTTGGAGACAGGAAACAAAGAGCCAAGAAGAACGTGACTACCTGTGCGTAAACTCTGATACGGTTAGCTAAAACCTTATTGTGAACAAACAACACATCCTAAATTCCTGAGATAAGATAATGTGTGTCCCAGGAAATTGGCCATCTCCGCCCAGGAACTAGATAACGAGTATGCCCCAGGATGCCGGCCACACCTGTGGTCTGACATTCTTCTCTTTTACCTTGCAACCCCCCACCCAGAAATCATATATAACTAAGATCCTTTTCATTCAATAAATGAGAGAGACCTTGCTCCACCTCAACTCGTCTCCCTCCTCATCTTCTAACCCCATTCCTTTACAGGCATTAGCCTTACAGGCATTGTCCACCTCGAGACCCACATGTAGGTGACCTGCTGGACGGGTCACGGATGAAAATGGCTGGTAAATTTAAGATTGCTGTCAAGAAAAGCTTTCTAATAATTTAAGGTGTCTAAAAGTGCAATGGTGATTAAGGTCAAAGGCCTTTAGGATTATAACTCTGCCTTTGGGAGTAGTAAGTTTCCCCTTAATTGGGGACCTTTAAGCATTAGCAAGATGATTCTTGATCAGATTTTGTATTCTTACTCAGGTATAGATTACTTAGATAACTTTTAAAAACTGAAGAAAAGTAGTCAAGGGTGCTCAGAACAATAGTCTTTAACCTGAACTTAAGTGTTTGGATTCTAAATACAGAATTCCTTCCATTCTAAATGCAGTATTCCTTCCACTGCTGCAGATTCATTCAGAAACATTAGAACTACCTCAAATTCGAGATAATCAAGTTTGCTCGCTGACCTTTAAATTGACCTTGGGCCCTGTATTTTGTTTTAAAATGTAGTCAATATATAACTAGCATGATGGATGTGGGTAGGCAGGTGTACTTAAAAAGCAGTGTGAAGTAATCTCATCAGCTCCTATGGATTCAATTCTCTCTCTCTTGAATCAGTTCAGATCTATTTTTCCAGCTCTAACCTATTTACTGACCTCCAGTCTCCTATCTGTGCAGCTAAGTAATACAGTGGATAGAATTCCTAACCATAGTGTAAGAAGGACCAGAGTTCATATCCAGTATCAGATACTTATTAGCTGTGTGACTCTGGGAAAGTTACTTAACCCTATTTGCTTCAGTTTCCTCATCCATAAAATGATCTGGAAAAGGAAATGGCAAACTACTCCACTATTTTTTTTTCCCAAATGAGGAGTTGTACACAACTGAATAAGTCTAATATCTACAACTACCTAGTAACTAGCTCAATATGTCCAAAACTTATTTCATTTATTTTCTTCTATTCTCCCCCCAAAAATTAAAAAAAATTACATCTTCCTAATTTATCACTAATTCTATATTTATAAATATAATTAGAAATGTTGATTATTAAAACAAATTAAAAATTAAAATAGTATATTAAATAAATTTACAAATTTAATAATAATTTTATGTTTATATAATTTGTATTATATTTATACTAATTTTTTTCTTGCCTTTGCACCATCTGTTACACATGCCTGCTTTTCTCATATAACATTATCTCCATGGTGTAGAAATTTCTGACCTCAGGCCTGTACTATTGCAAAAACTTGATGGTTGATTTCTCTACCTCACATCTCTCCACTCAAGTACATCTTACATTTAAATGCCAAATTGATCTCCTTAAACTACAGGCTTGGTCACATCACCTCATATTTTTGTGACATCCATATACATTCAATAAACTTCAGTGGTTCCTTATTAGCTTCAGGATCAAAATCCCATTTCTGTCCTTTGATGTCTTTTAGAACCCAGCATCTTCCTACCTATTTAGTCTAAAAGAAGTAACTTTCTTTCTTCTTCCCATAGAAGACCTTTTTCAAGCTGTGTTCTCAAAGGCCCTGCTTGTGGATCAGGATCAGGATATTAGACAGGAATTACAAAGTTGGAAAGATTCAACATGGAATAGAGTTATGGAGTTCTCTTCATTTTTCCTTTATCCATGCTAAACAGCCCCACCTGTTTCTTCCAGCTAATTCTCAAGTGTCCTGTTCTTGAGACCTTTCTGCACCCTGGTTATCCTTCTCTGAGTGTACCCCTGTGGTCATTGTCCTCTCTAGATTAAAGTGACACATTCATCAATTATTTAGTTAACTTATTATATAGTACAAAGAGATAACTTAGCTGAATATGCTTAATTCAGAAGGGCTGACACTTTGGAGAATGTTTTTTCAATGGTAGCTATGAATGGGAAATATTTGTTTCAAGTATGGAAAGCTTGCTTTCATAGAATATTATATTTCCACATTATGTGCATTGGGAGAAGTATACAGAGAGACATTATCTATTGAACAGCCCACACTAATACTTGTTTCTATAGATGAAGTCTAACCAAAAGTTGGAAAGTAAATGAGGAAAAGAAAATTTGTTTTACAAAGAAAACATCTTCAGAGTCATCAGAAATCATACAAGTTGATATTAGTAAGAAATATCCAGCTTTAGCATGTTAGAAGGCTAAATAAATGATTGCTTATTGATTGATTGATTGATTCACCTGAATCACAGAATCAAGATCTTAGTTAACAAAATAGATCTTGACAGACTAGAACTTTTGGTCACATTAAAAAAAAAAATAAAGCTTTACACTTAGGCTCAAAAAGTCAACATCATCAATATTAGAATGTGGCTGTGGAGTGACACAATTATGTAAATTATGTATTTCTAGGTAGCAAAGAACTTTATAAACTAGATGTCCATTAACTGAGGTGTGTCTAAACAAATTATCACATGAATATAATTGAATATCTGGGTTGAAAAAGTTGCAAACATTATGATTATGGAGAAGATGCAAAACACTGAATTAAGTGATGTAAATAGAGCCAAGAAACAATATATACAATGACCCCAACAATATTTGGAAGTGATGAGTTGAGTCAATCAATATTTGCTTTTCAAGTGAAAAAAACTAGAGATGTCACAAACTCTTATCTTTATGATATCAAAACTCATCAATTGAGTTAATCAATTAAAGAAACTTATTAAGTGAGAATAAAGTATATTTACTAAAGTAATAAATAAAGGAAATTAAATTAATGTGTGCCTGGCCATACCTTCTGGGTTTTCTATAAAAGAGCAAAGCAGTTCAGAAGCCAGTAATGACAGTAACTGACAGTCTAGAGTTAAGAGCCATTTCACTCAGCCTTTGAGGGGAAACCATTTATAGTAGGAAAAGGGAAGTATATCCTCTGTCTCCCCTTCCGAAACACGCACAAATACATCTTCTTGATCAGAGGAGATCATTATGAATTTAAAAGACTCAGAAGCATCCTAACTGTGTGCTCAGAATACAAATTATTGATGGAGGGGTCTTTACCAGCAGCCCATGACTAATTAGCATCAAGATAGAAGGACTCAAAGGAGTGCAGAAGAAAACTGAAGTATGCCTAAGGGAATAAATCCTAAACATTCCAAGTATAGAACTTCTCAGCACTTTGAGATAGCTTTTTTCATATGTGTTTTCTAGACTGGAACTGACTTTCCTCTGAACTCTGGTTTTTGGAGATATGTTTTACACAAATTGTTCATATCATACCATGTTAATAGATAAATACTTCTTAAAGCTAATTAATCATAGCTGATTAATTTATGTCAATATATAATTGTGGTGAAGCCAAGATGGTGGAGAAAGCTGAGGTCTCCCAATATTCCCTCCAAACAATCTGAAAACAATGCTTTAAATGAATTTTATAGCTGCAAAGTCAACAAAAGGAATAGAGTGCAGACCAAGAGATTAGTGATCACATTAGATTATATCCCTTTGAAAGCACTAATAAAATAATAATAATAAATAAAGACTGAGAAGTAGTATTGAAAACATGTTTGAAAATGTATGAAATTTGAGACAGAGTCTTTATTCATAAGATGCCAGGACTCTATTCCAGGAATCCAGGAATAGAGTCCAACATTAACATAAACTTCCAAATCAAGAAACAGTGTAAAAAATTAACAACTACCATGAACTTAATTTGACCATAAAAAGTTACTATGATGACAGAGAAGACAATGTCAGAAATTCAGAAGATCATGTAGTCAAAACAGTGACAAGAAATCTTGCTATTGAAAAAAGAAATGTAAATTGGACACAGTCTCAATAAGAATTCCTGGAAGAGCTAAAACATTATTTTCAAAAATAAAATATGAGTAATATTATAAAATACAGGTAAATAAATGAAAGCAGAAGAAGAAAAAAATATGAAAATATCATTAGCAGCTTGGTAAAAGATGTACCAAAAATGCATGAAAACAACACCTTAAAAATAGAAGTGTCCAAATAGAAAAAAGGTACAAGAAAACCCACCAATTAAAAATAACTTCTTTAAAAGAATGAATGGCCAAATGAGAAAAAAAAAATAGAAAAGCTAACTTTAAAAAATAATCATTAAAAATTAGAATTGGTAAGACAATTCACAAGTCCCACTACATACCTCTTAAATTGGCTAAAATGACAGGAAAAACTAATGATGAAAGTTGGAGAAGATATGGGAAAAGTGGTACATTAATACCTTGTTGCTGGAATTGTGAATGGAAAGCAATTTGGAACTATGCTCAAAGGGCTATCAAATTGTGCAAACTGTATGATCCAGCAGTGTTTTTACTGGGTTTGTATCCTAAAGAGATCATAAAGAAGGGAAAAGGATCCATGTGTGCAAAATTATTTGTGGCAGCCCTTTTTGTAGTGCCGAGAAACTGGAAACGGAGTGGTTGTCCATCAGTTGGAGAATGGCTGAACAAGTTGTGATATATGAATGTGATGGAATATTATTGTTCTATTAGAAATGATCAGTAAGATAATTTCACAGAATCCTAGAGAGACTTACAAGATGTGATGCTAAGTGAAATGAGCAGAACCAGGAGATCATTATACATAGTAACACCAAGATTATATAATCAATTCTGATGACATGAATCTAGTCAACAATGAAGTGATTCAGACCAATTTCAATGTTTTTTTTTTTTGTTTTGCTGAAAGAAAGCCATTTGCAGCCAGAAAGAGGAGAGTGGAAAATGAATGTGGATCACAACATAATATTTTTTACTGTTTTTGTTGTTGTTGTTTTTTTTGCTTGAATTTAGTTTTCTTTCTCATTTTTTTTTACTTTTTGACCTGATTTTTCTTGATATTTGTGAAAATATGTATAGAGAATTTGCAAATGTTTATCATATATTGGGTGACTTGCCAACTGGGTGAAGAGATGGAGATTAGGAAGGGAAAAATTAGAACACAGGGTTTTGTAGGGATGAATGTCAAAAATTATCTATTTATATATTTTGAAAATAAAAAGCTTTAAAAAATTAGAACTGGGCAAATGGAAGCTAATGACTCCATGAGACAGCAAAAAATAATAAAGTCAAAATAATTTTTAAAAAGAAGAAAGTGTTGTCTGTAATTTTAAAAAAAAAAAACTGTCCTGGAAATAAAAAAAATAAATAACTTCAGAATCATTGGATTACCTGAAAGCCATGACCTATAAAAGAGCCCAGATATACCAATTTAAGAAATTGTTAAAGAAATCTGCATTAACATCTTAGAATCAGAAAATAAGGGAGAATTTCAAGACATTCATAATCAACAAGATTTAATGGTTATCACACTAAAGTAGTAAAGAATTTAGAATATAACATTCCAGAAGGTAAAAGAGATGGGATTTTTATCAAGAATAATCTACACACTAAAAAAGTTAGCTTAATCCTTCAATAGTAATAATAATGATGATGATGATGATGATGATGATGATGAAATAAGTGACTTTTGAGAATTTCTGCTGAAAATATTAGAGGTAAATAGAAAATTTGGCTTTCAAATAGATGACTAAAGAAGAGCATAAAAAAAACATAAAATATGTCATACAGAATTTTAAGTTTAAAATGATTATCTTTATGTATGAAAAGATGAGATAACTCTTAAGGACTTTGTTATTATTAGAGCACTTAGAAGAATTCTACATGAAAAGAATGCATGACAGTGAGCCTATCATATGTTGGGATAACATAAAAATGGATGGAGAAGAAAATGGGATGCCCTGAGAGAAATGGGTGGTGGAAGGAGCGATGGGATGTGGAAATTATGTCACATAAAAGTGTTGCACAAAGAATAGATTTTAAAACAGAGGGAACAATTGTGGGAAAGGCAGGCAACACTTGAATATCATTCACATCACAGAGAAACACATAAAAAGTTAAAATAAGACTGGAGCAAAATCTATGAAGTTTGAACTGAAGTTAAAAAAGATAAGGGTAACAATTATGACTTCAAGCATAGCAAAAGCAAACATAATCTTAATTAAAAGGGATACATAAGGAAATCACATTTTGCTAGAAGGCACAATAGATGATAAAGTAAATATGTATACACCATATGGTATATAATCTATTTTTATTAGTACTTATTTATTTCAAGTATGCAGTTTGCACACATATTACTGAACAAAATTGTGTTGCAAATAAATACACAAATATCATAGCAAGCATTATCAAATAAAATAACTGGCACTAGAACTATAAGCATATTAATTGAACTGGTCAGGAAGAATAATGAAACAAGACTACAGTCCATGGCATTTTTCTTTTCATACAAAACAAAACTCTTGGAGGATCTTAACAATACTTACAAGAAACATAGAAGATAAAACATTTTTATAGCTATGGTTTTTTTTTTCAAAATCACTTTCTTTGCATTTTACTGAATTAAACATGAAAGTTAATGGTGTATGAATTTTGGCCAGTGTCAGCTTCTTTTGTAAGCAAAAGTTAAAGGAATAAAGCTGGTTATACTGAGAACTGGCTTTTTTAAAAAACTTGTATGGACACTGCACTATACTTTGATTCAATGATTGGAGATGGGAATGTGTTTTGCAAACTGCTATGTAGAAGTTATCCCCTAAAGTTTGAGTCTTTGGTAGCCTAATATTTTCTTCATCAGCAGTTCTATAACAATTATACATTTCTCTATCTGCCACAGTCATTTTGGATTCTGTGGTTTTTCTTTATAATCCAAGGGGACCACAGAGGATATTATGATCCATTTTTTTTAAAGTAAATGTTAACTGAATTACAAGAGGAAATAGATAGTAAAACTATAATAGTGGCCAACCTCAATTTTCCCTCTCAGAGCTAGATGTGAAATCATAATTATAACCATAAAAGAAAAAAAATCAAGGACATTACTAAAATCTTAGAAAGGCTATGTATACTAGACTGATGATAAAAAGTGAATAGAAATAGAAAAAAAAAATGTTTTTTCTCAGATGCATATAGCACCTTCCCAAAATTGACAAATTATAATTACATAAAAACCCTACACTCTGATGTGGAAAAGCAGAAATGCTAACATCATTGTTGTCAGATTATAATGCAATAAAAATATATTAAATAAAGAGCTATGGAAGCACAGATTGAAAACTAAATGAAAATTAAATAATTTAATCCTAAGGAATGAATAAACCGAAGGAGAAATTATCGAAGCAATCATTAATTTTATTAAAGAGAATGAAAATAATGAAGCAACTTTGCAAATTTGATAGTGTGAAACCAAAGAGAAATGAGGTGAATCTCTAAATGAATACATTAATAAAGAGAGGAAAATATAAGTCAATTAAGTATGCACATTAAAGAAAATACAGAAAAAGAGTAAATTAAAATCATTAAAATTGTTATGCTGAAAATCAAAGGAGAGATTAATAAAATTGAAAATAAAAAAAAATCAAACATTGAGCTAATAAAACTAGGAGCTGGGTTAATGGGGGAAAAGCTATAAAATATCTAAATAATTAGTTAATGACAAGTACTAAAAGGAATATGGGAAAATTGAGGCACTAATGAAGTGATGTTGAAGCTGTGTACTGATTAAATAGATCAAATTCACAAAGATATCAAATAAAAGGGAAAAAAAGAGGTGTGTGTGTGTGTGTATATGTGTGTATGCATACATAAATTAGTTATAACAGTTCAATTGGAAATTAAATGAATGTCCATCAATTGGATAATGCCGGAATAAATTATGGTATATGATATATGATAGTGATAGAATACTTTTGGGCTACAAGAAATGATGAGCAAGGTTTCATAAAAATGTTGAAAGAACTCTATGAATAGATGCAGAAATAATCAGAATCAAGAGATCATTGTACAAAATAAAAACAATATCGATCGACAGTGAAAGACTTGGCTATTCTGATCAAGACAATGATCCAAGACAATTCCAAAGAACCCTTAATAAAAAATGCTAGCTATAGAAAAAGAATCAATGAACTCAGGATACAGATTAAAGCATACTTCTTTTACTATATTTATTTTTATTTTTTGTTTGTGTTTTATTTTGCAGTATGGATAATATGAAATATATTTTGCATGACCTCACAAAGACAATACAAAGCACATTGACTTCTCAAGGAAAAGAGAGGGTTGGAAAGAAGGGAGAAAATTTGAAACTCAATTTTTTTAAAATATATTTTTAGACAACTCTGAGGTACACTACATATATCTCAGATTGGGAGATTGAAAATTTAAGCTCCCAAGTCTTCTGGTTATCACTAAAGCCTTAATAACGCAGGTAGTAGCCTCTCTTTAGTCACCCAACTAGAAAATAAGATAGGAACAAAATTTGACTCAGTTTCTCAACCAGCACCAATTATGGAAAAGGCTTTTTTAGACATGAATAATGTCTAATATGTTCACATGCACTTTTTATAATCTACATGCTAATATTTAGCATATGTTTGGTTTACTTGAATTTCTGCTTCTAAAAATTATCAAATGGCTTTTCTTTTCTAATGACTAAACTTATCAACCTATCTTTATTGCTTGGGGAAAGTTTCTGTTAATTAGTTCCCAGTATGATCTGGATACCTTCCTATTTCTTATATACATGTAAAGTAGTTGGATAGCAATGCCCTTTTTCATAGCAGGGCTCCATCTGAATATTTGTATCTGGAGAAGAAATCAAAAGAAGTGATATTCTCCGCTCTCTACTGCAATTGAAAATGATGCTTCCATTATATCCCAAAGAAATCCTAAAGGAAGGAAAGGGACCCACATGTGCAAAAATGTTTGTGGCAGCCCTCTTTGTACTGCAAGAAATTGGAAACTGAATGGATGCCCATCAATTGGAGAATGACTGAATAAATTATGGTATATGAATGCTATGGAATACTATTTTTCTGTAAGAAACCACCAGCAATATGATTTCAGAGAGGTCTGGAGAGATTGACATGAACTGATGCTAAGTAAAATGAGCAGAACCAAGAGATCATAATACACAGTAACAACAATACTATATGATGATCAATTCTGATGGACATGGTTCTCTTTGACATTGAGATGATTCAAATTAGTTTCACTTGTGCAGTGATGAAGAGAGCCATCTACACCCAGAAAGAGAACCACGGGAACAGAGTGTGGAATACAATAAAGCATTCTCTCTCTGTTGTTATTTGCTTGCATTTTGTTTTCTTTCTCAGTTTGCCTTTTTCTTCTTTCTTGATCTAATTTTTCTTGTGCAACAAAATATCTGTATAAATATGTATACAAGTATTGGATCTAACATGTATTTCAATATATTTAACATGTATTAGACTTCCTGCCAGCTAGAGGAGGGGGTGGGGTAAGGATGGGAAATTTTTGAATAAAAGGTTATGTTAAGAGTCAATGTTGGAAAAAATACTCATGTATATGCTTTGTAAATGAAAAGCTTTATTAAAAAAAGAAAGAAAGAAAGAAAATGATGCTTCCTATTTACTCTTTGTATTGACAAACTCCTCTTTGGGGACAATTCCATTGAGATGGGCACAGTGGGGCTGAATCAAGTCAGAACAGATGTATTTGCAGCTGCAGCAAACCCATAAGATATTCAGCACATTGACATTTGGCCAGGAAGAAGAACTATGGGAATTAGAATGGGTCTCTGTTTTGTTTATTCCCCCCCCTTTTTAACAAGACACAGAAGGCAGCTGCCCTCTTCCCTTGTATAGAAAAGGCATACATACACTAATGATAGTAATAAACTGACAAAGGTCAATCCTTCTTTATCATTTTCTTTCCCTGAAACCATTTTAGCTCTCAATTTATCCTGCAATGTGGTTCAATTTTAGCATCTAATCTACATTTGAATCTGATGCTAGCATTAGCATGCCAGGATTTCAAGAGAGGTTTGAAAATACATGAATTCCTTATTAATTAAACATCTTGAAAATTGAAAGATTATAGGCATAAGAGGTAAATTAAACTTTATAAATGGGTATTACTTTGCATCTTCTTTTAGTAGGAATTGTGATGCAATGGACAGGGTGCTGGGCTTGTAGTCAGAAAGACTTTGCCTTTGATATTAACAGCTTAGTGACTCTGGATAAATCATTTAACATATTTTAGCTTCAGGCAACTCTCCAGGACTTGTCCATTAACTTATAAAATTTCATTAGCTATAGTCAGGGGACAAAGTCAACAGCCTTCCAAAATTCACCTCTTCTATTGTAATAGCAATAAGGAAACGTTCTGTTTATTTTCCTCAGTATTTGTTCTTCCTGTTTGTAGTCTGTCCTAGTCCTAGTATTGTTTTCATCTTAGAGATTTTGTATGGTAGTTAAACATGTAACAAGATGGAACATATAGAGGGCTAAGTTCTGTCATTCAGCCAGAAAATTATCATTCTGCACTTGATATATTCTAGTCATTGTGATGAACAACAGGCCTATAATGGATAGTGGACAGTGTCTGCCCTGAAAGAGTTCACAGTCCAACAAGGGAGGCTTTCAAATGGCTATGTATAAATGAATGCCACATGAATGAAAAAGAAAATTTTGAAGAAGAGAACACTGATACTTACTAGGATGGAACATATAACACTGGCAGGCATTGTGCTAAAGCATATTACAAATATTATTTCATTTGATCCCCACAACAACTCTGAAAGGTAGGTATTATTATCTTTATTTTGCAATTGGAGAAACTGAGGCAAACCAACTGTGAATGAACTGCCCGGAAAAGCATGTATCTGAGATCAGATTTGAACTCAGCTCTTCTTGACTCATGGAAATTAATTCATGGTCCAACCTCATTGCTTATCTGTAATGGCTTCCTTTTTGAGGTGATACCTGAGCTTTCCCGTGTATGTAAGCAAGGAATGAATGGGGTGAATTGCAGAAATGACTGACAAGCAGATTATGAGAATGTAAATAATCAGGAGAAGGCTTATGGCATTCAATGAAGGGTGTGAAGTTCACTTGGGTTGATCTGTAGTTTGTGAAGTGGATTTATGTGAAGTAAGCCTGGGAAAGGTAGAGGAACATAGTTTGATGAAGCATTCTCTCAATCTTTGAAGATCAGACCAAAGTGAAAGACTGTGTGTATGCTTATGTGTGTGTTGTGTGTTTGAATGCATCCATGTGTGCACACATTGTGTATTGGGATAACAGTGACAGATCGCATAATGGATAACACACTGTGCTTGAAGTCAAAATGCTGTGTGACCTAAATTAATCACTGAAATTCTGTGCCTCAGTTTCTTCATCTGTATAAGTTCTTTCTAGCAACAAGCTATGTTTCTGTTACTCTTCCTCTC